>NC_051240.1:70000-300000 GCF_015220715.1 Pygocentrus nattereri
AGTTCATTTTAGTCTCCCTGCAGTTTCTGCTTTTAAATACGTTTATTTTCCATTTACGAAATTTTCCATTTATTTCTTTTACATCTAGAGCTTGGAGATGGAAAATCTTTTGTTTGTTCATATCATACTAGAATATACCTAGGTATCAAGAAAGTCATACAATTAAAAAAAAAAAAAACATGCAGAGCAAGCTGCAAAAAAAATAAAATAAAAATAAAAAATAAAAGTTGTAAAATATTTATTTGTTCACTGCAGAAGGCTTATTTCATGTTCTCAGACACACACACAAGTACAAAGGTATTCTATAGTCTGATTTTCCCTTTCGCTATTAGCTAGAGCCTTCAGACAGAGATTTCACTTCTTGCAGGTTATGATCTACAGCTCCCTCTAGAAACTGCACCCATGACAAGTCTCCTTCTAAACAAACATGACATGACCTGAAACACAAAAGACAGATTGAGACAGATGAAAGCAGTGAGTACTCATTTGAGCATACATGCGAGTACATCAAGGCCGCAGGCATTCACAAGTGTCCTCAGACCAACTTGATTTAGGTGTATTTAGGTGTAAATTAACATGCATTTGTTCATTAATTTAACTAGTTATAAAAACCAAACTTTTATTAAAGGTATAATGATTGAAAGAAGAAAAAAAAACCTAGTCTCTTCACTGGCACCCTCACCAAGTCTCAAGAGGGAAATGTAACTGCAGTATATTCCCATTCGTATTTTATGTTTAAGTTCATCCGAGTGATGAACACTTAAATGATCAGGCATGAGAAAACACAGGCCAAATGCCCACAGTCCTCCACTATTATGAGAGGAAAAAAAAACAGCAATGACGTATGACAAAAGATTGTTGAACTGCACAAATCAGGAAATGGCTACAAAAAAAAAAGCAAAATATTTTCCACTACCAGGTCAATGGTTAAGAAAAACACAACTGAATAGGTGCCAAGAAAAGGTTAGATTTTTGTGAAGATTTTGAATGAAAGCTCAAAAGGATCCATAATAACTTTTTTTACAGTATGTTTTGCTCATGTTTCAGAATGTAGATAAGTTTTTTCTTACCTGATGATCTGAAGTGTTTTCATTAATATGGCTGCCAGTTTAGATGCCTAAAATAACGACAATGACAAATGAATTAAACTGATTATAAATTTAACTGATTATAAATTCAAACTGTAAGTCGCTCTGGATAAGAGCGTCAGCCAAATGCCATAAATGTAAATGTAATAAATAAATTCAGTTTCATCAACAAGGGTTCTATGAACTCTAAAACTTCATGACTACACTTGACTACAAGTCATTTAAGTGATAACAATACAAGTGTCTTACATTTTGATCTACAACAGTGCAGTTTACCGGTGGGTAAAGGCTCAGAACTAGGTCATCAACACTGCATAAAAAAAAAGAAAAAAAGAACCACATGTTGTAAATTATATCATACAATATATTCTTGAGAGACATTTTTCCAAGTAATTCTGGACCATTTGTTTTTGTCTGTTCTTCATGAAACTTTACACACAATGTAAAGAACAACAGGTATTTTCAAATTTTCTCAAAAACTGAAAAACAGCAAAAATGGAGATACAAGGTTTTCAACAGCGATATATTGTATTTACGCTGTATTTACGCTTAAGGATTTTGGGTAAAGTGTAGTGTCTTGACAATTTCTTCTTTGTATTTTCATGCTGCATTTCTTTTTGGAATTCTGTTCCAAAACCCCTTTCTATAAAAGCACAACTGGGTAAAAAAATGATTGGGTAAAATCTGAGTGTTACATTTCCAAAAAGATTTGCAGCCCAATTTATGTCATTAGCTGTCTAATACACTCAAGAACTTTTGATTTCAAGATCTTTATAATCCTTAATGTTAGCTTCTTTTACTCAGACTTATTATACATTGACTTGTCCAACATTTTGTGGGGTGCTGCAGCATGTTCCAAGGTGAGAAAAACCAATGAACTTTCACAACATTGATGGTAGTCTGTGCTCGTCTTTTCTTTTGCTTGCCTTCTATGCTGAAAGGCTTTCTTCTATCTTTCTAATTACTGTTTGACTTGTCAATCATTGATTAACCTTACAACTGGGTGTATCAAGATAATATAAAAAGCCTTTTAAGCCTTCTCTTTGTATGGCTTGCATCCAGACTAATCCATGGATCATTATTAACTGTAACGGGAAGGTTAAAGAGGTCTAGGGATTGGGCTGGCCACTTCATAACATAAATCTTGTTGGTCTGGAACCAGGATGTTGCCTGCTTGCTGGTGTGTTTGGGGTCATTATCCTGCTGAAACATCCATTTCAAGGGCATTTCTGCTTCAGTATAAGGCAACCTGACCTCTTCCAGTATTTTGATATATTCAAACTGGTCATGGCACCTGGTATGCAAGAAATGGGCCCAACTCCAAAGTATGAGAAACATCCCCAAACCATAACGCTTGCACCTCCATGTTTTGCAGTCTTAATAGTGCTTGAATACAGTGTTTATGGGTCATCTCACAAACTGTCTGTGGCCTTTAGACCCAATAAGAACGATCTTGCTCTCATCTGTCCATAGAATGTTGTGCCACTTCTCTTTAGGCCAGTCAATGTATTCTTTGGCAAACTGTAACCTTTTCTACACGTCTTTTTTTCAGCAAAGGTACTTTATGAGGGTTTCTTGCAAATAGTTTGGCTTCACGTAGACGTCTTGAAATGAAGATCTTCTTGGATTTCCCTGGAACTGATCATTGGATGTTTCTTTGCCATTCTTGTTATTCTATGATCTACACGGATGGTAGTATTTCTTTTCCTACCACATTTTGGGTTTTGTTTGCCATTTGAAAGCATCCGAGATCATTTTAGCTGAGCAGCCAATTACACTGCTCAAAAAATAAAGGGAACACTTAAACAACACAATATAACTCCAAGTAAAGGAGTTAGGAAGCAACACTCATTGACAATCAATTTCACAGCTGTTGTGCAAATGGAATAGAAAACAGGTGGAAATTATTGGCAGTTAGCAAGACACACTCAATAATGGAGTGGTTCTGCAGGTGGGGAACACAGACCACTTCTCAGTACCTATGCTTTCTGGCTGATGTTTTGGTCACTTTTGAATGTTGGTGGTGCTTTCATACTCGTGGTAGCATGAGATGGACTCTACAACCCACACAAGTGGCTCAGGTAGTACAGCTCATCCAGGATGGCACATCAATGCGAGCTGTGGCAAGGTTTGCTGTGTCTGTCAGCGTAGTGTCCAGAGGCTGGAGGCGCTACCAGGAGACAGGCCTGTACAACAGGAGATGTGGAGAAGGCTGTAGGAGGGCAACAACAACAGCAAGATGAAGGCATTGAAGCTATGGACTGGCCTGCCCGTTGCCCAGACCTGAATCCGATTGAGCACATCTATGACATCATGTCTCGCTCCATCCACCAACGCCGCGTTGCACCACAGACAGTTATTTTTTGTTTACTTTTTCACACTATCTTTTAAATGTGATCAGTATGTGACATCAGTCTGAAAAGATCACATTCCCTAACCGACCCGCATGTGCAAAAGAACTATACTTCACATAGCTCGTCCAGAGGTAAAAAGTCATGTTTCGTCTTCGCCAGCATCACAGGAGCAATTATGAAGTTCCAGTGGTTGACAACTGGACTCATCACCCAGAATGTGTTAGAGTTCCCTGTAAAAAGGGCACATTATTCAGCCACTTCTTTGGTTCTTGTCCTGGAATTGTTTAAGCTGTTTTCTGGTGCTGCAGCCTCGGGCTCCTCCGGCTGTGATCGGCTGTTTCATTCAAAACCTCTTCAAACTCAGAGCGGCTGCGACGAGTCTTAATTTTTTGATACAGAAGCATCAGCATAAATGTTTATGTGCCTCAGCAGGGCGAAATGATGACGAATGTCGAGTTGTACTGACGTAAAAGTCACATGAATTCCGATCTGGCTGTTCAGACTGAGTCGCATCGCCGTAGATCGGACACAGATCGGATTTCAGTACCACATATGAAAGCTCCTCAAATTGGAATTGAAAATGTCAGATTCAATGCAGTTTTGCTGTTCACACGGCCACACAGATGACAATTCTGTGTCGCATATGAGGAAAAAGTTTATTTGGGCCACTTTTACCTGCTGTGTAAACGTGGATTTAGTCATTAATTTTTTACCCATGTTGTATGATCTTTTCTGCCAAAATCAGTAGTGATGTTAGAATGCTATTATTTTACACATAACTGTACATACGTCAGCTATTTACATTCCTCTCCCTCACATAAAGTAAACATTTTTTTTGGAAGACTAAACTATAAGCATTTAATATCATTTAGAAGAGCTTGATGGCTAATGTTACCAGTCAACTTAATTGTAGAGATAAAATGGTATGTTAGCTTGATGTTTTGTTAGCCAACTCTTCCTAACATCAAGGCTTACCGTGTTTCCCAGCAATTTTACTTTACAGGCATGTTAAAGCACACAAGAAGATTCTCCATCATGTCTGCAAATATGACTCTGCCGACTCATAACAGAAGCTTGTCTGACCAGAAGGAATCAGCAGTGAGCTAGCTAGCTACAGGTTTTGCATATAAATGTTATTGGTGCTGACCATTCAAATACTGGACATGTTTGTGAGCTACCTGTTATGATATGCAGTGCTTCTCAAGCATTAGCTGCAAATATAATTATTACAATTATATTTAATTATGATCAATATTAATTATAATTTCTACAATTTCCATTAGACTTGCTTGTTCTCTGTTTTGCACTTTTTTCACCATTCAAAGACCAGCTGTGAAGACTAAAGTGGTCTTTTTTTCTGTGGATGTGTTGAGCTGAACCACAGCTACTGTGCTGGCTGAGTTCTGTCATTTTACGTTGTGACACACCCACATAGTTATGTGCAGCCAGTGGCTCTGAATTTAAGCATTTTTCTTGTATTCATTTTTTTTTATTTTTATTGAAGATAACACTGTGAAACACTTTTCCCCCATGGCATATATTTGCAACTAAACAAAAAAAATGTAAACATTTGAAACCAGGCTGAACTGAGCCTGGCTTTGTTAGGTTACTGAAAACCTTTTTAGGAACACCTGTACATGTGCATGGGCATACACTTATCCAATCAGATGTGTAGTTCATAAAATCACGTAGTTCATCGGTGTGGTTCATAAAATCAGGCAGATACAGGTGAAGAGCTTTAATTAATATTCATATTAAACACGAAAATGGTGGAAAATGTGATCTGAGTGACCTGACATATGTTTGTTGGTGTTGAGTCTTATAGAAACTGCTGATCTTCTAGGAGTTTTATGCACAAGTCTCTAGAGGTCATATAGAATGGGGCTAAAAAACCCCAAACATTTAGTGAGTGGTAGGTCTGTGGGCAGAAACTGCCTAGTGGATAGGAGAAGAGAATGAAGCTATGGTAACTTGAATTCTTTCCTACAGTGCTGATCAGAAAAGCATCTCATGGCAGACATCACATTGAACATTGAGTTGAATGGGCTACAACAGCAGAGGACCACATTGGGGTTCATCTACCGTCAGCCAACCACAGAAATTGGAGGCTACAGTGGACAATTGCTGAAGACTGAAAATATTGGAATATTTGATCAGTAAGTGTAGTAACTGCAAAAAAATAAATAAATAAGTAAATAGGGATGAACATTCTTCACCCAAAGAAAAAAGGAAAAAGGTAAAAACAACATTAAAGAATATATACAATGTTTTATTAACTTTTACTATTGAAATGTTGGGTCATTGTGGTGCCTTTATCATAGCCTAACAGTTTTGAGAGTACATTTCTCACTAGCCACGTTTACTTGCAGGCTAATAATCAGACTAATAGCTCAGTCGGAATAGAATACGTCCATGTATACACCTCAGTTGGAATAGACTAGCATTCCTAATGTCCACAGTCAGACAATTTCTATCCAATTGAACAAGGTAGGAAATCCTGTAAATAATCTGTTAAATAGAAGAATATCTTGGGTGTCTTCTCGCTGCTTCCTTACTACAAGTGAAGTACATTTTTCTGCCATTATTTTAAAGCTATTAAAAACATAAGCGTGCCAGCCGAAAATTCGTCTCACTCTGGCTGGCCCTCAAATGATGCTTGCTGTCATGGAAACGTTTACACCAAGCAGTGTTCTACACATGTGGGTCATTTTGGATTGAATTACTTGATAAACCCCTCAGTCTAAATTGGTCACTAGAATGTATTCAGTCGGACTGGCAAAAATCTTTGCATGTAAACATAGTGTGTCTGCCGCACATTTCCCAAGTTTTCTGTCCCAGAAAGAAATCCAATATTTTTCATTACAGCTTAATGTTTGTTTGTGGTTTAGGGAAGATAAATTACAAAAAACTATGGAAAGCAATCCACTATAATGACAGGAAACTGCTTATTTATTAATATGTAAAACACATGGTAAGCATCGTTTTCTAACTAGAACATATTGTACTTGTTATTTTTTAGACACTTAACTACATGTAAAATGAACTACAAATAAATAGCATTTTCCCACCTTTCTCAATTTATTTTTATACTCAAAAAAAATCTTAATCTGGTCTCTGTCTTGACTCAGACTAGACTACTTCAAAGTCTTGGTCTTAACTGGGATGCAATGTGTCCAGGTTTTGGTCATGAAATGGATTTGCCTTACTTGACTTGGTTTTGATTACAACACTAATGACTAGCTCACCGTTACAAAAAATATGACTCCCTAGATTGTCACTGTCCTTTGTGAGAGTTCATGCAATACATTTCATGAATTAAGCCAAAAAGCTTTAAATTAACTCAAGTAGCAGTTTAACACTGACAGTGAAATTTACACAATGAATTCACATAGTTAATTTTAAGGTTTGATACTGCACGTAAACCAATTTGACAGTTAAGAAACACTAACCTTGGGCTGATTTCTCTTGCAGAATCAGCAAGATCATCCAGTTGAGTAATGTTTTCAGCTGTATCTACTTTTCCGTTTTTCTGAACAGCAATGGATAATTTACGCAGACACGCTCCAGATGCCTTAATAAGGCCCAGACATTTGGAGATGAGCTGGTGGTCATTCTCAGACCAATATGTGTCCTGGTTGCCACGGGCCTCAAGCTCATCATCATCCAGGACATCGCTGAAAGGGTCCTCGCTCTCAGCTAGTGCCTATGGGAAATACAAAGATGTAAAGAATATAGTTTATGCAATTGTTTTTTTTACATTAATATACCCATAAGTCTTTATTACAGGATAAATGAAGGTAATGGATCATCAACGCTTTTTCTTAAATCATTAGTTACCAAAAAAAAAAAAAAAAACAGATACAAAAATACAAGTATATGGGGAATTACTGTTGCAGCAGCAAGGTTTCATCAGAGATCAGCTACCCACCTGGTTCATCTCCTCCAGAGCATCTTTCACCATCCCAATGTATGAAGCCATCACGTTTAACACTGCAGCACGATTATCTGTTAAGGAAAGTCAATGATATCAATACAAGCCATTCTTACAAAACAAAACGGATAAAAGCACCTCTCAATAGATGTGTATTTCTCTGACTCGTACCTGGATGTTTTAGTGATTGGTTTTGTTTGCTCTCTGTACTTGAATTTCTCCAAAATTACTCATAAAATCCACAAAGCTTCTAAAAATGCATCAAAGTTAGTAGTTCACATAACAAAGATGCTGTTTCCAAGTTCATGAATTTAATGCAGGCCACAGGAAGAACCCAGAGAATTCAACTCTGTACCTGAAAGTCTTTATATTCGACAATCATATTCCTGTAGATTCCTGGTCAGAGAGTAGAAAGAATGGCTTGCATCTTTGCAGTTCATATAGAGCAGGGGTACTCAATCCTGGTCCTAGAGATCTACCACACAACAGAAATCATATTCACCACACCTGGCTGTATTAGTCAGATGTCCCTGAAGGCAACATCAGGTTTGTTAAATTAGTGCTGAAGATAAACTCTGCTGGGTGGTAGATCTTCAGGACAACTTCAATGATTTTAGTAGACACTCTTATCCATAGATACTCTAAATAATAGGTAGAGTATAGAACAAGGGTTTGTGCAAAATAATTTTATTAGTACAGCAGTACAGTTTTTATTTTTTATTTTTATCTTTCAATTATTCTCCAATGATCTCTCATTAAGATGCAGTAGAAGACTCACGTGACAAACAGAAGCTCAAAAATCTGCAACAAAGCTGCTTGTTGACATCTACTCCAAGAAACACTACTTAAATGAAAGAGAGTTGACTTGAATTTCTACACCACATGACAAGTGGGACTTGTGGAGGGGAGGCTTTGGTAATTTTAGAACTAATGCTTTATTTGAGGATTCTACATGTCCTGAGTCCAAACAAAAAACTTAACTAAAATAGAATTGTCTTTCTGCCATACTGTGACAACACAGAACAGATAAAGCATTTGCAAAAGAAGTGAGATATTAAAATGTTAACAACAAGCACATACAGGTTATTAAAAGCGGTAAACTTAAATTTTTGTAGCGGACTAGTTACTGCCGCTCACTCACCTCTTGGCAGCTGAGCGAACTGATCACATGATGCCCAGACGCCCCCTGTAGATGTTAGCTGTTCCTGAGACAAACTTTATAAAATAAAAAAAAAGCCACACGTAAACAGTAAGTAATACATTTTCAACCATAGCGTATAGTGTAAGAAGAAAAGGACATCTCTTCAAACCTGATGAAAATGGCCAGTCCATACACACACATACACACACATCTATCTATCTATATGTGTGTGTAATATATATTTTTATGTAATGATTTTTTTTTTTTAAAGAGGAGGCTTTGATCCATATACAGGTGCACTGTATTTTCATAACCAAGATCTGCTCTTTGAGAAAATCATTCATACCTCTCTAGGGTAATAGACACAAAGGTAATACCAAAATCCTTTTTCCACCATACGCCGGTAAATTAGCCCCAGCTTTTCTGCTTGTGCGTGTATCTTCTAAAATTTGTGAAGAGGTCCCAATTCAATTTTCTAAATAAAATAGACCTGATAAGACAGGGCATAGTTTAGCCAGCTAAAACAAGCTCATATGTTCCTAATAAGCCACCTATATCAGTAATGTACTCTTTCTCTGTTATCAATTAACAGTAGCTTACAAATTGTTGTAAACAAACTAAGTTTCTCCTCGTGATCTTGTCCCCAATCCTGCTTCATTCCTTAAGATGGTTTTTGGTGTGCACAATGATGTTTTAACTGTTGTAAATTATTCTCCGTCAACAAGTGTTTTTCCAGACTCTACCTTGGTGAAGCCTGTGCTAAAAAAAAAAAACGTACCTTTTTAAGCGGTCTTCGAAAAAGTTGTTTAATATTATATACACATTTAACTGTTCAAAAACAAGTTAAATGAGAACTTTGCCAGGTTTTTGATCAAACCATAGTAATGAGACAGCATTGGTTTATGTTGTGAATGACCTCAAGCTTAGTGCTGATGCACTAAATCCTTCTATTCTTTTACAGCTTTTGATATCATTTACCAATAGATTTTAACCCAACATCTTAAATGTTGGGTCAGCTTCTCGGGTAGTTTTAGAACGGTTTAAATACAGTTTAGGTAATAGGCAGTTCATGGTTTTGTTGGTAAATCCTTCAACAAAAAGATTTGGCATTCCTAGTGGAATCCCTCAAGGTTCAGTTTTAGGGTCTTTGCTTTTCTCTTTGTACATGCTCACTAGGTGATGTCATTAGGAAACATAATATAAATGTCACTCATGGATCTCATCTACTGAGATAGACTATATCTGAATTCCTAAATCAAAATTTATAAAACCTGAATAGTACATCTATGCAGGCACATTCTAACAAACATTCTAACAAAGCTTAAAAAGATTTGGCCATTTGGAGCTATTCATGAAAATCAAATATAAATGACTTTTTTTCTTTACTTTGATCAGATAACTCATGTCATTTGAAGTATATTACAAGATAAATGCATAATCAATCATGAACAGCTTGAAGATCACACTTTTCAGACTAGTCCCAGTGTTTCAATCCTAAATTTTAAAAATTGGTCTTGAGATACTCTGTGGCCTCTGTAGGTAAATTATAATTGAAAACATTTTTTATTAATCATGGTCTCCCTCCATCAAGCAATCATTGCAGCCTTGGTATCTAACATTTTAACTTGTATTTGTTGAGACTCTGATGAAGTCTCCAAATGTTGGTCCAGATTGGCCTTTATGGAGTGCATTCAAAAACACTTAAAACAATTAGACTATGAAGTATACCAACAAACAGTTAGTGTCATGTTATTCAGAACTTTGTCTTGAATTACGTTGCCATCACATGTCAGAAATTGAACTCCTTGTCCAGGAACCAGGAAACCAGGAACACACTGTAACAATTGTAGCCTAACCACCAAACGATATTGATGGAAAAAAGTAGGCTAACAAAACAGAGGGTAAAAAAGTCTGTATTTGTTACCAAAGTCTGCATATGCCAACTTTATTCTGTTTGATTAAATAAAATTGAGAGGCCAGTCATTTTATGGCAGAGTGATGCAACGATACATGGTATATCATCAAACCATTCAGTTCACCCACTACAGTTCAATATGCACATGTGAACCGGGGTATTGCGATATGCATATTGCACTACAAACTACTCACGTTGTACGTTCAGATCCACAAAACATCTCTGCAGACTCTCAGAAAGCTATATGCAAATATGAGCTGGAGAAAAGAGGGAGAACTAAAAACCAAAAAAAAATTGATGTACAGCATTGCTTTGATGATCGATTACAGAAACGAATAATCGATTATTCAGATTACGAATCACTACATTACCAAATAAATTTTATGTAGCTATCAGCTTTTAAATTTAGCTTGAGGTTGTTTTATGCATTTGCTAACAATGAAGACAATAAAAATGAATAACATTCAAGAATTCACTGCTTTGATGAACTTTCCTGCTAATACAAAACATTAAAAATGAATAAAACTCCTAATATATTTTTCCAAACAACAATGTACAAACCAAGGATGTCCAAAGTAGCAGCAAGAAAATGTAACAAAACTAAATAAATTTTCCTTTAATCAAGTAAATAAAAAAAAGTATTCAAAATCTAAATGTTCATTTAAACAGGGCAGTCTGTGCTCTGTTCATTCTGCTGTTTGTATAAACTCTGCTGCAACTAAATTTACAATCACAGGTCTTTACTGAAATGTTGGAAAGTCAGTATCTCTCCATGCTCCTGTGAGTGTCTCTCTCTTCTGAAAGTAGATATTCCTCGCTGCAGAGAGGAATGAGGGAATGAATGGGTTCTCTATGAAGGGTTAAATGTGAACGATTTTGTGTAAGCACTTCATTTCATTTCAGTGTTGATGGAGAACTACCTACTAAAACTTTTAGCGAGTGGAGTCAAACGTTCACAGAAATCAGAAAACTGTTTGGATCTCATGTGTTCGCCGAATTTGAACGCACTGCTGGCCTCGGCGTTGAGACAACGATGCAAACATTATTCTCCGAAAAGTGAACAGGGTCGCTGTGAATAATAGTTACTTGCTTCTCTGTTCCAGCTCCATTACAGAGAACCAGCATTTTGAAATAGAAAATATTCCAGCTCAGCTCACAGCATGAAATGGATTTTGACACTAACATTAGCCAACGAGCTAGCACAACTATCGCGCGTCCCAAACCACACACTACACTAATGGGGGTACTTCTAATGGTATATGCGCTATTTTTTTACACGCTATTTAGTGTGTTAGTATGTGGTTTGGGACATGGTGAATCTTACCAAAATGAATCTTCACAGTGAGCCACCGTGTTTCCTCTTCAGACACTGCAGAATGGAGGATGTGAGCTCATGCTAGCTAAGCTCGGCTTTACAAACAGCACAACTGACAATATTTTTTGACTCTTAGTTTACCTCCACACTTTGGAGGATTTTGTTCTTGAGGCTGCCATCGTGCTGTTGTTAGCACTCCGGTGGGCAGTAATGTCAAAAACATTCCTAGTGAACACGAGAAAGACACATAATGACATCATCAACTAATCGACTAAATTAGTTGCAAACTAATTTGGTTGTCGAATTTGGTCAACTAAGTTGAATAATCGTTGCACCCCTACAGACAAATGCTAATGGTAAGTTACCTCCGCTAACATTACTGTCCCCAGCCTTTTTAGCTAATATCTTTCATCATAAAAACAGTCAGTCTTGTGAAGATGTAGTAAACTGATCCCAAGTGTGATCAGTGATGCGATTAGTGCTGTGTTATATGACATGGCACATCTGATGTTCGGTGGCCTTTACAATGTCCCCTCCCAGACACATTTCAGCAGCAACATAATTCCCAAACTCTGAGTCTCTGAAAGAAACTGAAAACAAACAAACACTCTTTAATTATTTAAAATAGAGAAGGCAAAGCACCTATAGGTTATCAAAGCTAAGAAGCACTTTTTAATGTTTTTCCCCCCTTGATTTCACACAGTAGAGACAGACACCAGGCCTAGTCAGTCACGCTGCCATTTTTTCAGAATTGTTTGTAGGTAAAATAAAGAGTTCATTGTTTAAAGAGGGATACATTTTTTACTTAAATATAAAGATACCATTGTAATATACCATTACGATGCTATGCTGTGCCAGCTGGTAAAAACGTTCTCTGGATATCCCTTGACAGATTTGTGAAATGTTCTACTGTTTGGCAAGTGTAGTCATGTTCTAGCTATAGAGGATAAAACGACAATTAACCATCCAGAAGCAAAAACTACCTTTTAAACTTATCAAGCATTTTATTCATACAGCCAGTGAGTCATGTAATGATGTGGTCTAATATTACAAAAAAGAAATACATTTTAAGACATCTTGCCATTCCACAATTTTTAAAATTAAAATGACCGTGGTATTAACATTAATGTGGTAAAATGCAGTGCACAGGTAGCAAAGCTGCTGTAGCAGCGTGTTTTTGCTTGGTACCCAGGTGCACAGCATGTCATTTTTAAAGAAACAGCTTTATCAATAATTGTCTTTAGACAGAGCTCTCTGCAGAGGCTATTTTCCAGATAATGTTTACACTTTCAAACACTGCATCGTTGCCTTCACATCGAGGCCACCAGTGTTTTCTTTTCTACACAAACGTGAAGCATTGTGTTTGAAATATCGGAGCAAAAAATCAGATTTGAGCAACGGGGCTTGTGAAGTGTGCAAAAATGACATTTTTCTGCAAATGTTGAAGCACAATTTCTATTTATTTTTTATTAAAAAATAAATTTATTAAAGAAAAAATATATATAATAAAAATGTGCCATTATATTTATATATTTATTTTCCTCGATATGTCAAATTCCGCAGAGGCGTGTAGAGGACGCATACTTAATTTCACTTTACCAAAACATGCACTATGTCCAGGGTGCCCAAACTTTTGCATATGACTGTAAATCTACTAACCTCTGGCCCTCCATTTCCAGGCCCTGAAGATACTATGCTACAGATTAACATAGAAAAAAAGGAAGTAGAGATTTAGATACCTCTGTAAAGGCGAAGACAGGAGGATATCCAGCAGCTGAACTACACCATCCAAAACTTCAGCAGTGGCTTCTCTGACCAACTTACGCAAAGTGATACCTAAAGGAAACCATGTAACCTTACTAAAGACCAAGCTAAGTGCCAAAAAATACCAAATTCACTAATATTAAAAGATTTACATTACAGACATCCTAGAAATGTAAATAAGATTTTTCTATTTTGTGAAATGTTTTAAGCAGACATGAACAATCTTCTATAGGACACTCAAAAAAGTAGATCAACTTTGTAAACTAAACAAGGGAGATTTAAATGCACTGTGAATGTACAAAAAGCATCATATTGCTGCTGTCAGAACAAAACCTCATATCTAAATTTTTGGCATTTTTCAGTTTTTAACATAATTTGAAAATGCCTGTTGCCCTTTATATTGTGTGTAAATTCCATGATAAATGGAAAAGAAACAGCTCAAAATTACTTCTGGTTCCACTGACTCACATTAAAAGTAAAGTATGTTTTTTCATTCTCTTGTAAAGTAACCATTTTGGAGAGGTTTTGTTTTGACAACAGGGATATGCTTCACTGCAGTCCTAAAATACAGCATCAGTCAAGTCTGGACAATAAAAGGGTGTTTCTTTATTTTTCTAGTTATTAGCTTCTGATAAAAAATAATAAAAAATTTTGTGTTACAACTAAATTCACTATTTATAGTTTTCCAAGAACCAAATTTCAAGCATTTACCCTTTAGATCAGAGTTAAACGTAGAAGTTAAAACATACCAGTCAAAACATGATTGAATGTATTATATACCATATATTGTTGGTCAAACAGCTGAAACAAAGAAAATATGAGCCAAAAAGTAAGCCACAATCTTTTTTTAATTTAGTAAAATGAGCACTGGACCTTAAAGCATGAGATTCAGGAAATTAATTATATTTTTCTGTAGGACGTAGAATACTTTTATCATGAATCTGAAGGATCATCATAAAATCTTTGTATAAATAAAATGTTTGGCTGAAAGCTACAGTATATACATTTTGGGGATTTGGCGACCTCTCTTGTGGAAATATGTAATTGCACACAACATGCAGAACATTTTCAGACCCTTTCAGAACCCTTCCCCAAGCAGAATCTCATGATTGCGAGCAAGCTGAAAGAGTATTCAAAGAGAACTCAGTCAAAATTTGGTGAACAATATTGTTAGCATATTTTTATCAGTATAATATCGATTTTGCACTTGCGATCTAAACCAGCCTCTCCATGGATCACCACCTTATCGTGGTGGAGAGGTTTGTGTGCTTGAAGGACCCTAGGAGCTATGTTGTCTGGAGCAAAAGCTCCTGGTAGGGTCTCCCATGGCAAACTGGTCCTAGGTGACAGGCCAGACAAAGTGTGATCCATAACCACCCCTATGAGGACAACAAAGCAGGACTCGTGTACCCTGCCTGGATCAGGGTTACCGGGGCCCCACCCTGGAGCCAGGCCTGGGGGAGGGGCTCGCCAGCGAGCGTCTGGTGGCCGGGCATTCACTCATGGTGCCCGGCCGGGCCCAGCCCGAAGGAGCTACATGAGTCCCCCCTCCCATCGACCCACCACCGATGGGAGGGGCAGTAGTAGGGGTGCGGTGCATTGTGGATCGGGCAGTGTCCGAAGGCGTGGGCCTTGGCGTTCTGATCCTCGGTTGCTGAAACTGGCTTTTGGAACTTGGAACGTTACCTCACTGGCGGGGAAGGAGCCTGAGTTGGTGCGCGAGGTCGAGAGATACCGGCTAGATATAGTCGGGCTCACCTCAACACACAGCTTGGGCTCTGGGTCCAATCTCCTTGAGAGGGGCTGGACTTTTTTCTTTTCTGGAGTTGCCCATGGTGAGAGGCGGCGGGCAGGTGTGGGCTTTCTCATAGCCCCTCGACTCGGCGCCTGTATGTTGGGGTTTTCCCCGGTGGACGAGAGGGTAGCTTCCCTACGCCTTCGGGTTGGGGAACAGGTCCTGACTGTTGTCTGTGCTTATGCACCGAACAGCAGTTCAGAATACCCAGCCTTCATAGAGTCCTTGGAAGGGGTGCTTGAAAGTGCTCCTCCTGGAGACTCGATTGTCCTACTGGGGGACTTCAACGCTCACGTGGGCAACGACAGTAAGACCTGGAGGGGTGTGATTGGGAGGAATGGCCTCTCTGATCTGAACCCGAGTGGTGTTCAGTTTTTGGACTTCTGTGCAAACCACAGTTTGTCCATAACGAACACCATGTTTGAACACAAGGATGTCCATAAGTGCACATGGCACCAGGACACCCTAGGCCGCAGTTCAATGATTGACTTTGTAGTCGTGTCAGCGGACTTGCGGCCATGTGTACTGGACACTCGGGTAAAGAGAGGAGCTGAGCTGTCAACTGATCACCACCTGGTGGTGAGTTGGATCAGGTGGTGGGGGAAGATGCCAGTCAGACCAGGCAAACCCAAACGTATAGTGAGGGTTTGCTGGGAACGTCTGGCAGAAGAACCTGTCAGATTGATCTTCAACTCACACCTCCGTCAGAACTTTGACCAGATATCGGGGGAGGTGGGGGACATTGACTCAGAATGGGCCATGTTCCGCTCCTCCATTGTTGAAGCGGCTGACTGTAGCTGTGGTCGCAAGGTAGTTGGTGCCTGTCCTCGATCCCGGTGGTGGACACCCCAGGTGAGAGATGCCGTCAAGCTGAAGAAGGAGTCCTACCGGACATGGTTGGCCTGTAGGACACCAGAGGCAGCTGGCAGGTATCGACAGGCCAAGCGATCTGCGGCTTCAGTCGTTGCCAAGGCAAAAACCCGGGTGTGGGAAGAGTTCGGTGAGGCCTTGGAAAGTGACTTTAAGTCGGCTCCGAAAAGATTCTGGCAAACCGTCAGGCGACTCAGAAGGGGAAAGCAGTGTGCCACTAGCACTGTATATAGTGGAGATGGTGTGCTGCTGACTTCGACTGAAGACGTCATTGGGCGGTGGAAGGAATACTTTGAGGACCTTCTCAATCCCACCAACATGTTCTCCAGTGAGGAGGCAGAGTCTGGGGACACGGGAATAGGCTTGTCCATTACTGAGGCCGAAGTCGCTAAGGTAGTTAAAAAGCTCCTTGGCGGCAGGGCTGCAGGGGTGGATGAGATCCGTCCCGAGTTCCTCAAGGCTCTGGATGTTGTGGGGCTGTCTTGGCTGACACGCCTTTTCAACATTGCATGGACATCGGGGGTGGTGCCACTTGATTGGCAGACTGGGGTGGTGGTGCCTCTTTTTAAAAAGGGGGACCGGAGGGTGTGTTCCAACTACAGGGGAATCACACTCCTCAGCCTCCCTGGTAAGGTCTATGCAAGGGTACTGGAGAAGAGAGTCTGGCTTATAGTCGAACCTCGGATTCAGGAGGAGCAGTGCGGGTTCCGCCCTGGTCGTGGAACACTGGACCAACTCTTTACCCTCTCCAGGATTCTCGAGGGTTCATGGGAGTTTGCCCAACCAGTCCACATGTGCTTTGTGGATTTGGAGAAGGCATTCGACTGTGTTCCCCGGGGTATTCTGTGGGAGGTGCTTCGGGAGTACGGGGTACATGGCTCTTTGCTACGAGCCATTCAGGCCCTGTACAAACAAAGCAGGAGCTTGGTTCACATGGCCGGCAGTAAGTCAGACTTTTTCCCAGTGAGAGTTGGACACCGTCAGGGCTGCCCTTTGTCACCGATTCTATTCATAATTTTTATGGATAGAATTTCTAGGCGCAGTCAGGGGATGGAGGGTGTCCGGTTTGGTGACCTCAGGGTCACATCGCTGCTGTTTGCAGATGATGTGGTCCTATTGGGGACATCAGGCCGTGAACTTCAGCTTTCACTGGATCGGTTTGCAGCCGAGTGTGAAGCGGCCGGGATGAGGATCAGTACCTCCAAATCCGAGGCCATGGTTCTCACGCGGGAAAGGGTGGAGAGCCCTCTCTGGGTCGGGGATGAGCTCTTGCCTCAAGTGGAGGAGTTTAAGTATCTTGGGGTCTTGTTCACGAGTGATGGTACAAGGGAGCGGGAGATTGACAGGCGGATTGGTGCTGGGTCAGCAGTGATGCGGGCTCTTTACCGGTCTGTTGTGGTAAAGAAAGAGCTGAGCCATAAGGCAAGGCTCTCGATTTACTGGTCGATCTATGTTCCCACCCTCACCTATGGTCATGAGCTTTGGGTAATGACCGAAAGAACGAGATCGCGAATACAAGCGGCTGAAATGAGTTTCCTCCGCAGGGTGGCTGGACTCTCCCTTAGAGATAGGGTGAGAAGTTCGGTCATCCGGGAGGGACTCGGAGTAGAGCCGCTGCTTCTTCACGTCGAGAGGAGCCAGTTGAGGTGGTTCGGGCATCTTGTTAGGATGCCTCCTGGACGCCTCCCTTGGGAGGTGTCACAGGCAAGTCCACCGGGGAGGAGACCCCGGGGAAGACCCAGGACACGCTGGCGTGACTATATCGCCCAGCTGGCCTGGGAGCGCCTCGGAATCCCTCCCAGGGAGCTAGTGGAAGTGGCTGGGGAAAGGGAGGTCTGGGCTTCATTGCTCAGGATGCTGCCCCCGTGACCCGAACCCCGGAGAAGCGGAAGATGATGGATGGATGGATGGATGGATGGATGGATCTAAACCAGGTCTGTGCATGTGACTTTATTGTGTAAAGACGTATGACGTGATCCAAAAATCTCAGGCAGTAGTGGGGCATTCTTGTTATATTGGATAAAATTCTTCCTCTGGTATGTGTTTTGTCATGACTGTTATACTGGTATGGCAAAAATAAATGTGGACATTGTACAGACAGTGAAAACCAACATTAGCCTCTAGGGGCTGAACTAAGGATGTTTCAGTTACGTTTCAAATCAAAATAAAAATTAGCAGTGCCTTGAGAAACCACCCGACTCAGTCAGCTCTATCAAATGAGGCCAGTCTAGGGTCTACAGCAGAGGTCACTAATAGTTCAGACTCGCTGTCCTATGCGGACATGGACCTATAACTGATAGACTATGGAGAATTAAATAATTTAGACTGGTTTTTACCATTCTAATCAGCGTAGCTTTTCTAGCCTTTAGGGCACTTTAGTGGCCTGGGAGACTCACAGATCAATCGCATTTGTTGTAAATATCACACTACTCAGCCAATCAGATCTGTGCATTATAGTGTGCATTGAGAATTAAACGAGTGATGCACATACAGCGGAGGGAAGAGGTTCAGAGGGAAGTTGTTGCACTTGTCATATTCTAAAAAGAGAAAACTGACAAATGTTGAAATATGACAGAACTGTACTTTATTTCATTTGACATTCAGTTGTTGGCTACATAAGATGTTTATATACCTACTAGGCTATTTCAGTATATGGCACTAAATCATAATGCAAGACATTATGATTTTCTGGACCTCTGCTTGAGGAAATTCTCTCTAAGTTTAAGTTTAAGTGATACTGTTTTGATCCCACAACCGGGGAAATTCCATCTCCGCATTTAACCCATCCATGCAAGTGAAACACCACACACACACTAGGGGGCAGTGAGCACACTTGCCCGGAGCGGTGGGCAGCCCTATCCACGGCGCCCGGGGAGCAATTGGGGGTTAGGTGTCTTGCTCAAGGACACCTCAGTCATGGACTGTCGGCGCTGGGGATTGAACCGGCAACCTTCCGGTCACAGGGCCTTCCGGTCCCTAACCTCCAGCCCACGACTGCCCCCTAGATCTTACTGAATTTTAATTAAAGACCCCTGGTCTAGGGTGTGAAACAAGCTGTGAACCAGTTGGTACTGACAGCTATATAACTGCAATATTTTCCCAATTCCAGCAGTGTTTGATGTTTAATCGCACAAGTATATGGCACGCACACATGAGACAAACAGCTTGAGAAATTCAAGCTGAAATTGCCTTCTGATTCAAAATTCCTGTTCCACTTTAAATGGTGCAGCAAATGCATTCAGGTGCCAGTACAGAAATTCAAATGTGAAACAACCTTGCCAGGCCTGCATGGCTAGTTTTAAAAAGCAATACTGGCATAGGTTTTCTACATATTTTTTACAGATTTGTTTTTAACAGCTTGCACAATAAAAATATTTCAGATTTACTTTGGCTGTGATCGGTAAAAGGACATGAGAGAATAACCTGCAAAAACAGTTTTCCTGAGAACCATTTTAGATGCTTATGTGGACAAATATATACACATATGTGCGCGCGCACACACACACACACACATTTTGATATATACCAAAACCATCAGAATTGTGGTCATACTGCCTACTACTAATTTCAAGGTTTACAGGGTGACTCACAACAGCACATGGACACCATATTTTAGCATTTTTTCCTTCCAACTCAGAACTGCTAAAATTCAAAAAAAGTTACAAAACAATGTTACATACTGCAGCTTTCACTGTTATTTGCAACACAAACTTAGATTGCCAGCTGCAGAAATTCCTTGATCTCTAACTTCAGATTCACAGTTATTTACCTTTATTGTACTCAATGGTCAAGTACCAAATAGTTCTTCAATGTCAGAGTACTTTTTAGGATATTGCAAAGCCAACTGTAAATATAAACAGCTTACCTTCACTCTTTGGCAACCAGTAATAAATTGTTGAGAGTGCCAGTACATGCTTCTGAATGGACTCTGCTAGCTTTGCACAGTCCTTGAATGAGAACAGTGAGCCATGCCATTAACCAGAGTTGAGACAATAGGCATCACAGACTAAAACTACCAAAATGTATTTACTGAAGGAATACTGAATACTGAAGCAATAACCTCACTCACCTCTTCTGAAGGGAGGGGTGGTTTGGAAAAGGCTAGACTAAGTTTGGTCACTTCTTGTGAGGTGGCCTTCACTGCCTGATCTGTGGAGTAGAACAAAAAAAAAACTTTACCTCTATTGAATAATTTAGAATCTAAAGGCAAAAGCACAATTAATAAAGACAATTCTAGAGATACACGATAACATCTGACACGGAATCATTGTCTACAGATAATTGTTTAAAATCTGACTAGTATGAACTAGATATTTCAAGCCAATATTTGATGATGTAGTTGTGAGGCCAGGCACTGATGTTGGCAAAGAATGCCTGGCTTGCAATTGATTTTCCAGTTCATGCAAAAGGTGTTCAAAAGACTTGCGGTCAGCGCTCTGTGCCAGGCACCGGAGTTCCTCCAAAACAAACTCATCAAACCAAGTCTTTATGGACTTCACATTGTTCCAGTCATGCTGGATCACGCAAGGCTGTCCCCAAACTGTTGCCACAAACATAACTGTCTAAAATATATCTGTATGCTGTAGCATTAACATTATGCTTTGCTGGAATGCAATTCCTAAAAAAAAACAGTCCCAGACCATTATCCTTCTTTCACCAAACTTTACAGCTGGCATTATGTATCCCGGTTGGTAGAGTATCTGCCAAAACCAATTCATTCCATCAGACTGCCACATAGTGAGCCATGACTCATCACTCCAGAGAACATGGCCTGGTATTGTGCACATGATCCTTGGCTTGTGTGAAGCTGCTTTGGAAATCCATTTCATAAAGCTCCTGTCACACAGTTCTTGCGCTGAAATTGCTTCCAGAAGCAGTTTGGAAATCCGTAGTCAGTGCTGCAACAGATGATTTGTGATTTTTAAATGCTGTCCTCCAGCATTCCATGCCCCCACTCTGAGCAGTTGTTTCTGCTAGATTCATCCAATTCAAATAAGAAATTTTATGAACTGGCTAGTGGCAAAGGTGGCATCCTATGACAGTGCCACGTTTTAAGTGACTGAGCTCTTCAGTATGACCTATTTTACTATCAGTGTCTGTCTGCAGAGATTGCAGAAGCAGACGTGCTTAATTTTATACACTTGCTGACAATGGGTGTGTCTGAGACACCTGAACTTATTGGGAGGCGTATATAAATACAAATATTGAATATTGGCATCAGCCCAGAATTCTCTTTATCAGTGCATCCCTAAATAATTTCAATAAACCTAAACATGAAAACACTCAACTCAGCACTTCCCAGAAGTTTGACAAGTTAAAGGCCCCAGCAGACTCATTTGATTCTCCATCTGAAAAGACATCCACACAACATAAAAGAAACATTAGCTACAGTCATGTACATTAGCAATGTTTCTGCATAGTGACCCAACAGTTGTGGTATTTTTAATACAAATTAGCCAATGCTTTACGTTAAACCCACACATTCAGACATAATATTTTTTTAACATGGTCTCTATTTAAAACAATCTATTGACATTTTTAAGTTTCTGTTAGAGTGTTACAGCAGAACAACCTCATTTCATCAGGCCCTGGACTCAACAAGTTAATTCAATCTCATTACACAGATGCTGTAGAATAAGTGGAGTGAGCAGACTGGAAACTGGGCAGGATCAACTGCCATATTCATAGAACCATTTTTGGAGCAACATGATTATGGGGAATTATCCTGTTATTATATTGGTTTACAATGGAGCTATGAGGCTACAGTAGCTAAAAAATTTTAATAAGCAAACTGCAAGTGTAAATCTTATCCGAAACTGTCCAGTTGTAAAATAAAGACTCATAAGTGGTTTCATGTATAACACTGTATAATAAGTATAGACAAATTTCAGGCTTCAAGATGACAGCTACTACTGTTTTTAACATACAACATATTTTTGTCTACTTTTATAAATAAAAATATGTAATATAGTGCCAGAAACTACGTGAGCAAGTCAGTTGTACAATTTAGTTTAAAAGTCCTAGCATAATGTGTCAAAGAAGTGGTGTTTCAGTAACACATTTCACAATAGTGGCAATGCAAGTTTCATAAAACTGTAACCATTTTTCTTCACTTTATTGAATTAATTTATTAACAATAACAATTTTTTAAGTATTCCTACTTTAATGTCATTTTTGTTTTGTCAGAGTTTCATAAAAATGAAGCGGGAACAATAACGCATTTTGGTCAAGGCCTGCATTTCACTTCAGAACATTATATTTTCAGTGTTCAGTGTAGACGATGAACCGAGCTTGTCGACAGTGAAGGAAAATGATGTTTGATGTTTGTTGGCTACACGCACGTGCAAATAATACAGTTAAAAAATATAACCAAACTTATTTGCGCTCACAGGAGAAACGAACATTCCGACACCCGTAGCGTTAATCGACAGACTGACCTGACCTGAAGTCACCGCATGTTAGGTTCTCCATATCCTTCATTCCCTAACATGCAACTAACCCAAGGCAGAACATGTATTTGTTCTTCAGCTCCTCGTCGATAGCGCGCTTGCTTGTTTGTTCAGGTGGGTGGCTAGGCACGTTCAATCGACCAAACATGACATACAGCTTTTTCTAACCAGCCTATGAAGTGTTTGGCCGTCTTTATTATTATGTATCCTAGCAGTTTAGCTGATCACTGAAGACGACGTGATTAAATTAGCGAAGAATAACTTTATAAAAATAAGAGGCTAGCCGTTAGCCATGCTCGTGAACCCTAGCCTGCGTGGCTGCTTTCAGTTAGATAAGGCTTTCGCTCTTACCTTTTACCCGGTCTCGAATACATTTGACTGCGTTTAATAAATTTCGTAAAGGAACCACAACATCTGTACAAGAATTATTCGCACTCATGACAGCTTTAACACGAGAAACCACTCAAAGCGGCTACAGGTGGAAGCAAAGTATTTTCAATTCGTTTTCTTCGGAATGTGTTTATAGTGGGACGTGGTATGACGAGCAGAATTGCCACAGAGCCAGTTTATGAGGAGCTTGGCCACTTTCTATTTGCCCCGTTGTACCAAAATAGGACTGCTAATCAGTAGAGGGCGCCCTCGAGTGAGTCCTCAATGAATGGGAGTGAAAGGAGGTCAAAGGCTAAAAACGAAAAGTTAAAATAGTTTCTTATCACTCGCCCAGAACGTTTCTTTAATTTTGGAAAGTAGAAGGATGTATTCATTAAAAAAGCAAAAAACTAGCAAAAAAAAACAAAACAAAAACAAATCTCATTTCCCCTTTCCTATAGTAAACAGGTTTTGGGCAGCAGGAGGCGGGCTTTACTGCTAGAGCGGCATGATTGATGGGCGAGCGGAGCAGCTCATTGGCTGTTCGCGCTAACTGACGTCATGGACATACATGAGGTATCGTTTTAAACTCCTATAGCTCGAGTTTAAAAGCTCTTAAAAATATAACAGCGGTGTTAAATTTTTTATGATGTTCTTTGCTCAGGAAAAGATTGTATTCTTTTACATTAAAATGTTTAAGCATTTATAAACTATTTTGTTCAAATGCTCTATTTCAACCCATTCATTTTTGGACTCATTAGGGAGCGCCTTGTAGCGTTTGAGAAAACCGGAAGACATGGTAAGAGTGGTAATTCTCCTCTCTTAGAGTAGCACCAAAATTGCCACCTTGGTTTAACTCCTTGTAGAGGTCGCTGTTGAGCAATATAGCTATCCCGTGTTGTATGCTAGATTTTTCTTAACAATAAAAATATAAAATGTTTTCATACCACAGACAGTTATAAAAGCCATGCAAGAATAGCACATAAGACATTGTCTTGCTGAAATAATCAAGGTCTTCCCTGAAAAAGATGTCATCTGGATGGCAGCATATGTTGCCAAAATCTGTAGTTAATTATATACATGTTTTGGCAACATATGTTGCTATCCAGACGATTACTTTTTCAGGGAAGGCCTTGTTTATTTCAGCAACAAGATGCCAAACCACATTTTGCATGCATTACAGCATTGCTCCGTATTAAAAGAGTCTGGGTGCTGGGTGCCTGCAGTCCAGATCTGTCACTCACTCGTTTGGCGGATTATGAAATAAAAAATGCAATAAAGGAGACCCTGAACTCGTGAGCAGCCAAAACCCTATATCAAACAGGAATGGGAAAACGTTTTACTTTCAAAACCACAGCAATCGGTCTCCTCAGTTTCCAAACGCTTACAGAGTGTGTTTAAAAGAAGAGGTGATGAAACACGGCAGTAAACATGCCCCCTAACTTTTTTGGAACGTGTTGTTGCCATCAAATTCAAAATGGGCTTATATTTTTCAAAAAACAATAAAGCGTCAACATTTGATATGTTGTCTTTGTAGTGTTTACATTTAAAAATATGGTTTACATGATTTGAATATCATTGCATTCTATTTTTATTTACATTCTACACAGTGTCCTAACTTTTTTTGGGAATGAGGTTGCAGTTCTTTGAGTGTTCACAGTTCTATATAAAACCATTGTCTAAAAAACCCTTGAAAAATTTTTTAAGGGAGTATGTCTGTGAAAAATAGGCTGGTATTTATGTCCATATGATTTATATTAATGATTGTTCTCTTGTGTTTCACATCAGAGAAAGATTTGTTGTACTATGGACAAAATGAGGGATAAATATATTTATTATAAAGTTATGTTAGAAATACTGTGAATTCAGTGTAATGTAACTAAACAGAACTAACACACCGAATTCTAGTGGAAAAGAATAAAAAGTTATGGTTATACTTTGGTACCTTACTCTTTGGCAGGGGCTAAAGAGGGGAAACACTGAGAAAACACATAAGAAATTATTATATGTATTATATATTATATGTAGCCTTGTTGGTTTGTGCAAAGATGGCTATTGAATGGAGACTGCAGAGCTCAGTCATTTTTTAAGCTAAGGAGTTTATGATGTAATTTGCAGTTTGGCCATTTGTCCTTCCCATCCAATCTGTTTGTCATGCGATCTGTTTGTTTCAAAGGTGCTTTCAAAGTACCCTTACACAAAACCTCTTTATAGATAAACAACCCCTAGTGTATGTTCTACGTGACAATAACAAGTCTGTGAAAGAGGTTATCAAGTGTGGTGCAGTCAATGTTTAAAGTTCTCGTCACCCGTAACTTTAAAGCTATGAATGGGGTTATCTCTATTCTTGAGTATATTAGTGTCTTTTGTACAAAACGGTCAATCAGTACAATCAAGACAAACATCTCACTGAGAATGCAGACAACAAATGTGTACTGTAGTGCGCATTTGGGCAATGATTTTGAGTCTCTGAATGATGTTTAAAAGAAAGTGTCAAACTATTTGTTTAGTATCACCCAGTAGATTACATATGCACACACGCAGCTCTATGTTTCATTTTCTTATTTGTGTTTGTTGTTTCCAGTATATTTCCAGTATTTTAGGAAAGTTTTTTGGCAAAACATATTCAGTTAACCTTAATCAGATGTTGTGGTGTCTGCTGGGTAAATCATTGACACAGCAAGCAACTAATAAGGTATAATAATATGTGCGTTCTCAAGGCTTTTTGTCACTTAATGGATAAACATCATGTAAATGCTTTTGTCTAGTGGCTATTTTGGAACACTAAACCTTTGTAATGTGTGGTAAAGGTTATTAGAGGTAGGGTGAGCTCTAGCATCTTAACAGAATTTCTGTTAAAAATTATTTTAACAATGTTCTAAACAGCTGTCAGCAGTGATCTCCCATACTTAATGATTCTTAAGACTATTTTAAGAGCAGAAAAGAGGAAAGGAAAAAGGAATGTGAACTTGCAAACATTTACTCAATGTACTTTTACATAATGTATGTGAACTTCTCAAATGAAGAAGGATTATTGATGCACACACACAACTTTCACAACTTACCTTATAAAACCACAAAATGAGGCATGCTATCAGCAAACTCATCCAGCACTGTTATCTCCTGTTCTGTTTGAACTCTGTATCTGTAACTTCTTGTTTGTGGCAATAGAACTTCAAATATGACAGATAGTATGCAGTGCAATACATGAATGTTGGGACAGACACATTTTTTGTTGTTGTTTTGGCTCTGTACTCCAACATTTTGACTTTGAAATGAAACCACCACTGTGATTGGAGGTTATTTTTGTCTGCAGTCCACAAAAGAACAGCAGTCCTAACTGTGCATAATAATTTCCTTTTTAGAGGACTAATAGTGAATATAGATAATAGAAAATATTATAATCCAAAGGATCTTTATCCTAGGTTTTTTTCTGTCCACTTTATGATGTTTATGTGGTTTTAGGTATGTGGGTTGTCATTAAATTTTACACTTTAAAATCAAACAGGCTGTTTTTGTTACTGAGCCTTTAAGATGATGGTCTCTGTTCTGATTGACTGCCCTGTATTGTCATTCAAAAAGCAGTACAGGCTGAAGCACTTCATATAACTTCAGTGTGAATGGGTAAATTATTTATTGGTCACCTAATATTATAATGTAAGCTGGTTTACTCATTTACTTTTTATTTTTATACACATGATGTCCACTTTACTGGCATTACTGGTAAAATACTCCAGATGGAACTAACTCTAGGCATGGTATTTGCATCTGGAGTCTTTTGAAATGTAGGCATTTGAGGCCTAGCACCAGGTATTATACTCTTCAAAATGCAGGGCATTACATGCAAGGGTCTAATCTCTGAACATCACACTTAGAAAGGAAAAAAAACAACAACAACAAAAGCCCTAGTTAAAACCAGTGTCGGTCTAGACACCCAAGAATTGAGACCCAGGTTTCAAAACCCACAATTTCATTTCTTGTTCCAAGACACAAGTGCCAGGTCCCTAAACATCTCAGCTCTGGCATTAGATCCCTTTGGTGGTGTTTCAGTGTACCCGATTCTATGGCCTTGGGCTCCAGCACATGCATTGAGTCCAGACCCATCTACAGAAATTCCTGGCTCTGTGTTATTGTTTTGCTATTCTGTATCAACCAGATGAGGATGGATTACCCTTTTGAGTCTTGGTTCCTCTCAAGGTTACTTCCTCTTGCTTTTAGGGAGTTTTTCTTTGCCACTGATGCCATTGGCTTGCTTATGGGGGCTTGGACACAATTTGTTTTCTGTAAAGCTGCTTTGTGACAACAGCTGTTGTAAAAAGGACTATAAAAATAAACATTGACTTGACTTGGCTTTGATAATAGCCCATCAGTCTTGCAATGTTGTACCCAAGATATTGGTGCCACTTTTGCTTCAGACCACACCTACATCATAAACCATTATATTTAGGCTGTGAGACTTAAGCTCAAAATCCATGACTCCATGTCAAGAACAAGGCCTAAGCAATTTATCTTTGGTAGAGCAAAATGATGGTAGAGTCACATGATGACCTTGAGGCCTTGTCTAAGTCTGAGCCCCAAAATGAAAATGAAAATTTGAATAAATGAGATTGTCAAAACATTTGAGATGCCATGACTAGTATCAGTTCAAGACCTGTAGCTAGTTCTCTTGTGCATGAACTTGTGATACAGTGACACATATATCACTGTGTGGAAGGGAATACATTTTTGAAGTGTTTGTGAGGTTTGGATTGATACCAAATGTTGCTTGTGATTAACCAGACTGTTATTTTTTACTGAGTTTTAATTATAAATGTATCTTAAATCAGACTTAAATAAGTCTGAATACAACCACACATCCTGATTGGTGGCACATTGAATACATTTTTTGACTTGCAGATATTTTTTTGTATTCAGGGTATTCAGAACATACTTGCTGTTTGAATTTACAGAACTTTAAATGTTTTCTTGAAATTAAATTGTGACCTTGCACCTGTTGTTCCCTGATTATCTTGAAGTTCCAATTATGTACTATGCCACAACCATAGAACTGATGCAAGAGCACAGGATTATCAGGTTTAAAAATTGTCAGCAGAAATTAAACAACCTTTGGCTTTGCATTGTTGGGATGAGCCTCCAACCATTCGACCAATCGTTTTAGACAATCAAATGGACAGCACGTCATCTGGTGACGCTCCAAAGATAGCTCTTGCATCATATGTTAATGTGGGTCAACGTTTACTCTGGATCTGAAGAGCCATCCCAAGGTGATGTACTATCAAGCATTTTCCCTTTTCAAAGAACAGGGTGGCCTGTGAGCTAATTACCCAACTATTGGGTTAATCATTTACCTGACTACATGTCTTTTTACGTGGTTTGGGTGTATTCTGACACACAGCTGTATTTTTGTCCCCTCCTCCAGTTTTCTCCAACCATATAAAAAAGGCATCAGTACAGGATGAAAAGCATTGCAGTTACCTGAGCCTCAAGAACGAGTGAATGAAACCTTGCTGATCTCTGTTGTCAAAGGAAAAAGGTAATCTTTAAAGAATTACTTGCAAAAAAGTTACACTATTTGTTATTGTACATTTTTTCTTCAGAATTACTGAGCGATAACATTTCTCTCTCTCAGGACTCTTCTGAGGCCACTTGCACGGTCCCCCATTGTACCCAGTGAAAACTAGCACTATGCCACCACAGCTGCATTCCCAGAACCAGTCATGCCCCCGGGTCCTCCAGGGTGATTTGGGCTCTCTGAGTCCTTCTCTCAGAGAGTTCATTGAAAGCAGTTTGAGTCTGTGCCAGCCAGATGCCCTGCACATTTGTGATGGCTCAGAGGAAGAGAACAGTGCCCTTCTGGACCACTTGCAGGAGCAAGGCGTGATCAAGAAGCTTAAAAAATATGAGAACTGGTATGAAGACTGTAGACCAAGCTAGACTGAACTCTTTAGTTTTGCTACAGACTAGGTCAATAGTATAACACTATTATTTGTGAAAGTGTAAAGAGGAAAAAATATTAAGTTGCAGTGAATTCTTACAACATACAGCATAAAATGCAGATGGAAAATGGTCTTCTGTGGTAAAATAAGGCAATAACTAGGACTTACTCTTATCATCCACAGCTGGCTGGCACGTACTGATCCTCGTGATGTAGCTCGGGTGGAGAGCAGGACAGTGATTGTTACTCAGGAACAGTGTGACACTGTTCCCTCACCCCGCGGAGGTGGTATCAGCCAGCTTGGACGATGGATGTCCCAGGAGGAGTGGGACAAAGCCATGAATGAGAGATTCCCTGGCTGCATGAAAGGTAGGAAACTTTTATACATATACTGGATTACAAAGGAACCTACACTCATTAAGATTCAAATTTGAAGAAATTTTTTCGTGTCTTTGACTATTATAAAACACTGGAGTCATTGGTCATTTTGAATTTTGTATTCTTCTTTATACAGAGAAACTAAATGAACACTCAAAGATCTGAAATCAAAGATCTAAAATGTTAATTCTCTTAAATAAACACTGTGAATTTACAATGAACTTCTTTTTGCTAACAGTCATGCTTTATTCTTTGGTTCTGTTTCACAGGACGTACCATGTATGTGATCCCCTTCAGTATGGGCCCAGTGGGGTCTCCTCTATCCAAAATTGGAGTAGAACTGACAGACTCTCCTTACGTGGTAGTCAGTATGAGAGTGATGACCCGAATGGGAAAAGCTGTGTTGAATGCACTAGGAAATGGAGATTTCGTCCGCTGCTTACACTCTGTTGGTTGCCCCCTACCTCTTAAAAGTATGTTTACAGCTCTTAAAATATTTAATATTCTTACAGACAATGAAATCCCTTAAAATAGCTACCTTGAATGATTAACTGTATCAGTCATATTGCTGTACCAGGATGTCTATACATATCAGCCAAATTTTTGCTTTCTCTCATAGAACCACTTGTGAGCAACTGGCCATGTAATCCTGACCTCACTCTGATTGCTCATATCCCTGACCAAAGGAAGATTGTGTCATTTGGGAGTGGATATGGTGGAAACTCATTACTTGGGAAGAAGTGTTTTGCTCTCCGTATTGCTTCTCGCATTGCTAAAGAAGAGGGCTGGCTGGCTGAACACATGCTTGTGAGGGCTCACTTTTTAGAAAACATTGCAACAAATGAGCAGTTATGAGATTTGAGCGGTTTTTAATATTTATTATTTAACAAAATTAAGTATCCTAGAGAATACATAAACTGAATAAGAATTTTAAAATGTAAAATAAGGCTAAAATCAAATCTGTAGGTTTATATGATGTTTAATGCCCTTCATACAGATTCTGGGTGTCACCAACCCAGCTGGTCAGAAGAAGTACATTGCAGCCGCATTCCCAAGTGCTTGTGGAAAAACAAACCTGGCCATGATGTGTCCAGCACTGTCTGGATGGAAGGTTGAATGCGTGGGAGATGACATTGCCTGGATGAAGTTTGACAAAGAAGGTCAGCAAAGCCACTTCTTTTTTATATTCACAAAATTCGTAATACGAACATATTCTTTAATGATGATCTTTGTATTTGTAAGACAAACCTACAGAAACAGCAATTGAAATACAGAGAAAATACTGTCATGCAGTACTTTTTTGATACACAATAAAACTTTCAATTTTTCAAAGGTAATCTTAGAGCCATCAACCCAGAGAATGGCTTCTTTGGTGTCGCTCCAGGAACATCCTCCAAAAGCAACCCTAATGCAATGAAAACCATCTTTAGAAACACAATATTCACCAATGTGGCAGAAACCAGTGATGGGGGAGTTTCCTGGGAAGGCATGGACGAGCAGCTGCCAGAGGGAGTGACCATCACCTCGTGGAAGAACAAACCATGGACAGCAGAAGAAGGTAAGTGTTGTCTATGCATGTTTCAGTCTCAGTGTTTTCTGTTGCATTTCTGTAAGGTGGTATTAAAGTCTTACCAAATGTTGCTGCAGGTGAACCTAGTGCCCATCCCAACTCTCGATTCTGCACACCAGCTCCTCAGTGCCCCATCATTGATCCACAGTGGGAATCTCCTGAGGGTGTACCCATCGAGGCCATCATTTTTGGGGGACGCAGACCAGAGGGAGTGCCTCTGGTCTATGAAAGTTTCAGTTGGGCACATGGAGTGTTTGTGGGCGCCACTATGAGATCTGAAGCAACAGCAGCTGCTGAACACAAAAGTGAGTGCGGATATCAGAAAAAGCATTCCAAAATGTAATGAATGTGAAATGTGTTTTCTTATTTTGCTGTTTCTTCAAATGTTTTGTGCACAGACAAGGTCATCATGCACGACCCTTTCGCCATGCGTCCTTTCTTTGGCTACAACTTTGGTCATTACCTGACCCACTGGCTGAGCATGGAACAACGTCCCAACTCTAAGCTTCCTAAGATCTTTCATGTCAACTGGTTCCGCAAGAGTCCATCTGGAAGATTCCTCTGGCCTGGGTATGGAGAGAACATCCGAGTTCTCGAGTGGATATTTCACAGGTTGAATGGCGAGGCTGGGGCCATGCCTTCTGCAGTGGGCTATGTCCCTGGTGGTGGCTCCCTGAACTTGTGTGGTCTAAAAGAGAGTGTTAATCTAGATGAGCTCTTTAACATCTCTAGAGATTTCTGGGAGAAAGAAGTTCAGGATATTAGGTTATACTTTGATCATGAGGTTAATAATGATTTGCCAATAGAGATGGAGAGGCAGCTCGAAATGCTGTCACAGAGAATTAGACAGTTGTGAGATAAAATTGACTGAAATAGACAAAGACTAAAGAAGACTTCATCTATACAATGTTTTAGAAAGTCTCAACAATTAAAAAAGTAGCTACTGCAGAAGTATTACTTTTAATATTTAGTGCTTAAAAATTCTGTTCTATCCATTAAATGGGTAGAGTCAGAGAGAGATGAGGAAATAAATAGGTTCAAACGGTAGTTTTTCCCAGCTGATACTCTTTATTAGTAATTACGTTAGTTATGTGAACTAAACTTTATCAGGGCAGTATATTTAAAGTATATTTTTGAATAAATGTATTATTTAACATTAAGTTATTAAAAGAAATTTCTAATAGTTTCTTACTCCAGGTTCTTCGTTACATAACAGCTTTATTGTATTCTGCCACCATGATCTGATTGTCAATGATTTTTTTCAATGATTTTTGCTTGGTTTTTTTTTAGATGTCTTCAATTATTTTGTATTCCTTTGAACTTTGTTTGTAAAAAAAAAAAAATTGAAGATATATCAATAAAATGTTAACATTACAGCATGTCAGAATGTCATTAGTCTTATGTATTTAAAGGGGAACATCACTGTTTTTTTATTGATTTTTACAAAATGAAATCCTAAAGATGTTAACAATGTCATTCAGAGTGGTTTAACGTGAAAAGCATCATTGCAGACAAACACGTTGATCATAATTGTCATAACTGGGAATAGGAACATTAACAAATCATCCTAACACTGAAATATTATCTCAATTTCAGATAGGACTGAATTTAGGGCAATACTTGATACAAAATAACAGTTCCTAAGTCCATAATTTTATCCTAACTCCATATAAGAAAAGAGCATTACAGAAACATTCTAACTTGACTAAATTTCCCAAATATGGTCCTACCTTTAGAATAACCCTGCTTTTAACCTTGTTTTGACCATTAGCCATGCTACTGAAAAAAGAATATTATTGGTTTTAGGCAAATATAACAAGACCAAGGGCTTCCTAATTTAATATGAGATGCTATAAGATTCCCAAATTAAGATAAGATCTGCTTCCATAATATAACCCCAATTCCAGAAAGGTTGGTACGCTGTGTAAATTGTAAAAAGATAGGTCGTAGACCCATATTTTATTCACAATAGAACATAGAACACATACCAGATGATGAAAGTAACACATTTTACCATTTCATTTCAGTTTTTATATACATTCATTTACATTTTACAGTGTCCCAACTATTTTAGAATTCGGCTTGCATGAAGTAGCTAAAAATCGTATCTAAGATCTCAACAGGAAATGTGTATGGGGCAGATATCTTTTACAATGGTTACAAATACATTGCCTGGTGCATGAGATTGATTTGCAAAAGTATTGTGCAAGACGGAAAAAAAAAAAAAAATGTATCAATGTTGCATTTCACAATGACTTTCCATTTCCTTAAAAATTTCAGTTTCCATCAGTTTTGTGTTTACTTATACAAGCTGTGATTGTACAAGCCTCCTATTTGCTAGATTTAATTGATCTTAGTCTATAATACAAAGAAATAGTGTTGCACATAGTTATGTTATCAGCAAGCACAAACTGTTAGCTGAGGTCTACGGACATTTTAGAATGAAGTACTCCGGATAACCATATAGATAGTTGTAAACCAAATGTAGTCACAACAGCCTGGGATTAATTTACAATGCCTTCAAAAATTATTGAATCCCCTTAAAAGTAATCAGATTTATCTTGATTAAACAAGACAGACTTTCACTGCAATGACAGTTCTAAATCTGTTTAGATTTCATTTCACCAGCATTGCACACGGCTATAGGAATGACTTTCACCCATTCTTCCAGGCAGATTTGCTTCTTGCGCTTCGGACCTCTGTTTTTGCCTCGTCTGACTACAAAACTGAATCCCACATTTTAGCTGGGTCATTCTGATGCTTTTTGGTAAACTCCAGACATGCTTTGTTGCAGACATGCTTTAATGCATTGTTTTTTCTTCAGCAATGGCTTCTTTCTCGCCATCCTTCCAATCAGACCAGTTGTATGCAGAGCTTGTGATATTGTTGACTGGTGCATCAATCACTTCAGTCTCAGCCACTGAACTCTGTATCTCCTTCAAAGTAATTGTGGGCCTCTGTATGGATTCCCTCACAAGTTCCCAGTCTTGCTCTATTGCTAACTCTATTGTCATTTGGAGCCTGTTTATTTTGTTATTTAATCTTTGGACTAACTTCCATTTTTGTGAAGTCCAAAAATACATGTCTGAAAGGTCATTGACAACTTTAACCTAGTGTAATTGAGCATATCTTTTTGTATTAGGTGATTCCTTAGATAGTTCAAGTGTATAAATATAATTTGCTAAAGCCAGTGACTCATCCATCCTCTCAGAGAAATATCTTGACCTCAGTAAACTTTCAAAGTGCTAATCCAGGTCCAGATTAAGTCACATGATTAATATCACATTCATTTTAGCATAATTTTTCTATTCCAGCTTCAAACACATCTAAGTTCTCAGTCAAAGTTTGTAGTATTTGACTGTATTTGCTGGCACATCCAAATGGAGTATCCAGTTGTTTCACTTGAAATGCCCCATAGAAATGATGAAACATTTAGTCTGATAGGGGTAACTGGATTAAAATAGTTGAAAAGCACATAAATACCTCATTTTGCCTGCGCTCTCAAAAAAGGTGGTCCCCTTAAGGGTACATATTCACTACCTTTAGCTAATTAGGAAACATAACTACCATAGTCATGTGCAATTACTACACCAATTCCAAAAAGTATGTAAAATGCAAATAAGCCATTTTAAGTCTACTTTGATTTGTATTTAAAGCCAAACAGTACATATATAATATTAAATGTTTTACTTATCAGCTTCATTATTTCTTTGCAAATATACATGAATAGATGCCTGGCACTTTGCCAAAAATGAATCAACAAATAGCAGCAAACTTTCTTCAAGGAGTGTTTGCAAACATTTTAAGTATTTGACTCTCTACACTGCACGGTCACTTAGTTCCAGTGAAAGTAACTGTTAATGCTTCAGCTCAGAGATTTTGGACAATTTCATGCTCCTGACTTTGTGGTAACAGTTTGGGGACGGTCCCTTCCTGTTCCAACATAACTGCGCACCAGTCCTGACCTCAACCCGATAGAACACCTTTGGGATGAATTAGAGCGGAGGCTGTGAGCCAGGTCTTCTCCTTCAACATCAGTGTCTGACCTCACAAATGCATTCTGGAAGAACGTCAGAAATTCCCATAAACACACCCCTAAACCTTGTGTTCCCAGTAGGGTTGAAGCTGTTATAGCTGCAGAGGGTGGGCTGACATCATCCTCCGGTGCTGTTGACCAGCAGGGTGCTGGTGGAAATTGGACTACTGTAGGTCGAAGACCATCAAAAAGGAGAGGAGGAAGGCGGGTTAGAAGGCAGCGAGAGAGAAGTTAAGGCAGGAGTGTGGAGGTTAGAGTAGGGACATAGGGACAATGACTGGTAAAGGCAGAGAGCTTGCAGACATGATGGACAGAAGGAAGGTAGATATTCTGTGTGTTCAGGAGACCAGATAGAAAGGAAGCAAGGCCAGGAACATTGGAGGTGGATTCAAACTGTTCTATCATGGTGTAGAGAGGAAGAGAAATGGAGTAGGGATAATCCTAAAGGAACAGCTTGTAAGAAGTGTTCTGGATGTAAAGAGAGTGTCAGACAGGATCATGAGCCTGAAAGTGGAGGTTGATTGTGTAACTTTGAATGTGGTCGGTTCATATGCACCACAGGTTGGTTGTCAGTTAGAGGAGAAAGAGGAATTTAAGATGGATGAAGAGGAGTAAGATGGATGAAGTGGTAGATGGTGTCCCTAGAGAGGAGAGATTAGTGATTGGTGCAGACTTCAATGGACATGTTGGTGAAGGGAACAGAGGGGATGAAGAGGTGCTGGGTATGTATGGTGTGAAAGACAGAAATGCCGAAGATCAGATGGTTGTAGATTTTGCAAAGAGACTGGAAATGGCTGTGGTGAACACGTATTTTCAGAAGAGGGAAGAACACGGGGTGACATACAAGAGTGAAGGGAGGTGCACAAAGGTGGATTATATCCTTAGCAGAAGATGCCACCTAAAGGAGATTGGAGACTGTAAAGTGGTACCAGGGGAAAGTGTATCAAGGCAGCATAGGGTGGTTGTCTGTACAATGAGATTAGAAACAAGAGGAAGAGAGTGAAGACAGAACCAAAGATTAGATGGTGGAAGCTGAAGGAGGAGGATGGTTGCAGGCAGTTCAGGGAAAAATTGCAACAGGCCCTTGGGGGCAGTGAGGAGCTACCTGAGGACTGGGAAACTACAGCTAAGGTGGTGAGAGAAACTGGCAAAAATGTGTTGGGTGTTTCGTCTGGTCAGAGGAAAGAAGACAAGGAAAGTTGGTGGTGGAATGAGGAAGTCCAGGAGAGTATTCAGAAGAAAGCAGCTAAGAAAAAGTGGGATAACCAGAGAGATGAAGGAAGTAGGCAGGTGTACTGTGAGGCTAGCCGCATAGCGAAAAAAAGAATGTTGGCAAAGGCAAAGGATCAGGCCTATGATGAGCTGTATGAGAGGCTGGACAGTAAAGAAGGAGTAAAGGACTTTTTGTTTACGTTTGGCTAAACAGAGAGATAGAGCTGAAAAGGATGTACAGCAGGTTAGGCTGATAAAGGATAGAGAGGGAAATGTACTAGTGAGTGAACAGAGAGTGTTGGGTAGATGGAAGGAGTACTTTGAAGAACTAATGAATGAGGAAAACGAGAGAGAGAGAGAGAAGGACAACAGGGGGAGAGATAGTGGATCAGGAAGTGCAGAGAATTAGTAAGGTGGAAGTGAGGGCAGCTTTAAAAACGAGGAAGAATGGAAAGGCAGTTGGTCCAAATGACATACCTGTGGAGGTATGGAGATGTTTAGGAGAGAAGGCAGTGGCCTTTTTAAGAACAAGGGTGATGTGCAGAGCTGCAGTAACTACAGAGGTATAAAGTTGATGAGCCACACCTTGAAGGTATGGGAAAGAGTTGTTGAAGCAAGGCTATGGTGAGAGTTTCAGATCAGTGAGCAGCAGTTTGGCTTCATGCCCAGAAAGAGTACCACAGATGCAATTTTTGCGTTGAGAGTGTTGGCAGAGAAGTACAGAGAAGGTCAGAAGGAGCTACATTGTGTCTTTGTGGATCTAGAGAAGGCATATGATAGGGTGCCAAGAGAGGAACTGTGGTACTGCATGAGGAAGTCAGGTGTAGCTAAAAAGTATGTTAGGGTGGTTCAGGACATGTATGAGGATAGTGAGACAGTGGTGAGGTGTGCAGTTGGAGTGACAAATGGTTTCAAGGTGAAGGTAGGGTTACATCAGGGATCAGCTTTGAGCCCCTTCTTGTTTGCAATGGTGATGGACAGGTTGACAGATGAGGTCAGGCAGGAGGCTCCATGGACCATGATGTTTGTAGATGACATTGTAATCTGTGGTGAGAGTAGAGAGCAGGTGGAAGAGAATCTGGAGAGGTGGAGGTTTGCACTGGAGAGGAAAGGAATGAAGGTCAGTAGAGACAAGACGGAATACATGTGTGTGAATGAGAGGGAGACAGGTGGAAAGGTGAAGATGCAAGAGGTCGTAAAGGTGGATGACTTCAAATATATTGGGTCAACCATCCAGAGCAATGGACAGTGTAGAAAAGAGGTGAAGAACAGGGTGCAGGCAGGATGGAGTGGGTGGAGACCGGTTTCAGGGCTGATGTGTGACAGAAGGATAGCAGCAAGAGTGAAAGGGAAGGTTTACAAGACAGTAGTACGTCCTGCTATGATGTATGGTTTGGAGACTGTGGCTCTGTCTAAAAGACAGGAGGCTGAGCTGGAGATGGCGGAGATGAAGATGCTGAGATTTTCGTTGGGAGTGACAAGGATGGACAAAATTAGAAATGAGCAGATCAGAGGGACAGTGAAGGTAGAGCAGTTTGGAGATAAATCCAAAGAGGCCAGGTTGAGATGGTTTGGACATGTGTTGAGGAGAAATAGTGGATATATTGGTCAAAGAATGTTGGAGATGGAGCTGCCGGGTAGAAGGAGAAGAGGTAGACCTCAGAGAAGGTTTATGGATGTAGTGAAGGTGGACATGGAGATGGTTGGTGTAAAAGTAGAGGAGGCAGTAGATAGGGCAAGATGGAGGCAGATGATCCACTGTGGCAACCCCTAAAGGGAGCAGCTGAAAGAAGAAGAAGACTTGATATAGCTGTGTTAGACAGCAGCCCGAGTTAACTATCAACATGCAATGTTGTAAGACTAGTAATGACCTTGAAGCAAATGCTGGAGAAATGCAGCCACTGTGTCACAGGCACAGAGCTGTGCTTCACAGATAACTAGTAATCATATAGTATAATTGCAAAATGTTTGTAGAAGAGAATGCAAAACTGCTGTGAGAGAATACAACATGGTTGTTTTATGTCTCTTAGCATTGTTTCTCCCTTTTTTATTTTAATTGCTCTCATTAGCAATGTACTAAGCAATGTACTCAGGCTGCAGGTATAGGCTTTTATAGTATTAATGTGAAAGTCTCTCATCATGCACATACTGTACACTGATGAAACAGATATTGCCACATGTGAGAAACATTGCACAATGTGTAATGCTGTAATAATCAGATGATTGTCTAAGGAATCAGAGTTTAGTTTCCATGTCCCTTATAGCAAAAGCATTAAAGTTGTTATGTTTGGAATATAACTTAATTAAAACATCAAGACATAAAGAGGCATCAGCATAGATAAAGTTGCTATGGCCACCTAATGGCCACCACATTATTCTGTACTAAAATCACCACTGGATCTCCTTAACAGAATGGCAGTTGTAAAAAAGGCAATCAGTGGACACACTAAATACAAAAAGTTGTTGAGGTTTCTGTGCAATTTTTTTATTAAATATGTTTTCTATTTTTACTCAAGAAGCTAGACAGAGAATAAATAACCTGTACTTAATGGCCACATTACTGGAAATTAAGAAATGAAAGGGTGATCTCTGTATGTAAAGCTTTTATGTGTAAGAGACTAAAGAAAATAACCTTTGCCTTATTAGTTTGTGACATCTTAAACTGAAGCTATTGCATTAGAAGGCACCTGGGGTGGGCTATTAGACTTGGCCATTATTCAACCTCTTGACGTCAAGCTGCCGAGTCCCCTACACACTCTTACACACATGGACCATGAACTACTATTTAATTTCTGGACTCTCTGGACCTTGTACTTCTACCTCATTTCACTGTGAACCCATAGATCTCCATTGTGTCAGCTCAGACCGAATGATACTTTTGCACTCACTTTATAAGACTCAAACAATATACTTTATATTATATTTGACCTATTTGCACCAAACAGAAATTGTACAATTCCATCCACAGCACACATAACGTCATTAGCCAAACTATGCACTGTATGATAACCAAAAATAATACTGGGCTACCACAAGGAGAGCTTAGAAAATGCTTAAACAACCACAATGACATACAAATAACAACTTAATGTATTAATGTTATTTGTATTCATAGTCATACCTGACCAAATAAATAACTTCCATCCATCCATTTTCTAAGCCGCTTTTCCGTCAGGTACGCGGCAAATAAATAACTTTTTAAATATAATTTTCACAAGTGTCTCTTTTGAATATTTAACAGACATTCTTGAGAGTTTTGGTAGACAGACAAAGAGACAGGGGCATAAGGGAATTGAGCTTCAGACTAGAAACCAGAATGTCCGGGCCATGTACTTTTAATGATTATTTGTCAATGTAGAATGCCCCTAGCAATTCAGCGCAAAAAAAAAAAAAAAAAAAAAAAAAAAAAAAAACCCACAATTAACTAAGAATACTGCAGTCAATCCCATTTTAACTTCTCAGGTACCTCAGATTAAATTTATGTTTAACATTGAACAACTACTTCTACATTGTAAGACACTGCTCCCTTGGGCTTCCCTTTCATAAACTAAGAAAATATAAACCTTTATATCTTTATATCTTTATTTTTTCTAACTGGATGCCCTCGTTTCTGCTGACAAACTTGCCTTAAGCATAAATCATATACTAGCATTTGGATTTCAAACAAAGTGGAAAGCTTTCGGCAAAATAGAGCCCAGATTACATCATGCACTCTGATCTTATTCTTAAGAGCTGGCTGATTTGTTTATGGACATATTCAACCTGTACTTTGCATGTTTCAGTTGTATGACAATCATCATTGTCCTCCTCCCAAAGAAGAGCTCAGTGACCTGTATCAAAAACTACTGAGTTAGTAGCACTGGATCAAACTGTGATGAAAGACTAGCCGTGACCCACATCCAGGAGAATACACCAGACACTTTAGAGCTTTTCCAGTGCACTTACTGCCTAAACGGGTCCCCAGAAGATGCCATCTGTTGCAGGGATGGAGGAGAAGCTAAGTAGCGTGCTATTTTTCATAGCTAACTGCAAATATTGTGTAGCTAAAAACTGTAGCTGCTACAGTTTTATACAATGTGGCTAATTACAGTAGCGGCTACAATTTTTTTGTGTAGCTACAGTCATCATTTTCACTACAATTTCTCTACAGGCTTCAGGCAATCTATGCAAAATTTTAACCATAGAATGCGGCCATTAACAAGGCTACTGCCGATTGTGCAATCCTGACTGAGCTGTGGACAGTTTGTGCATGTGCTGATCACCTCTTACTAGTAGGCTCAGGGGTTGGCAACTGCTATGTTAAGAAATGCCATTTTCAACAAAATGAAACCACCTTGGGAGCCACATTTTATGTCCGTTTTACCATCATTAATGTAAATGTGTCTCAGAATGTACTACTACAGGCTAAAAATATATTACAAATGCAAATTTACTTTGCTCTGCTTTAAGCTTTAGCTCAGTTATTCCGCCTTTTCTCAGGCAGGAAAATTTTCCATGAAAATAGGGTTTCTTGTAAAATGTCTCTCAGTGTTCGATTTTTTACGAGGCTGAAGTCGATTCTCATTCACCAGCATCTTGTTCGATTTGACCCATTCCATCTTAAGGCAGGGTGTTGCCTAGGTCAGATTGTTATTATCTGCTTTGCTGTGTGGCCAGTCTGCACACTGATCTTCAGGGTTAAAGGGTGAATTAGCAGTTATGCGTTAATTTCAGTGTTTAAGACCTTTTTTTTGTTAGTGAGAAAGCCAGAGGCGACGGTGGCAAGGAAAAACTCCCTCAGACTGGAGGAAGAAACCTTGGGAAGAACCAAGAAAACGGGAGACTCATCCTTCTCTGGTCAAACAGTATTTACAATTTAATAAGCTAAATACCAAATGAAAGCGAAGAGGATCTCTGTTTGATGTCAAGATGGTAAGGCTTTAGAAACTACACTGGTAGAGGCAGAGAAAAACTTCCTCAGATCTGAGGACAAAACCTTGGGAGGAACCAAGGCTCACAAGGGGGGCCCCATCCTCCTCTGGTGAAACTAACTACAAATTATTGCCCAAAAAAAAAAGATCCTATACATCACATAGGTCTGCTCTTATGCTCATGTGTACTGATACAGTCATAGTATATATAATGTAAGCAATGATGATGATGCTATTATTATTATTATTATTATTATTATTATTATTATTATTATTATTATTATTATTAATAATAATAATAATAATAATAATAATAATAATAATAATAGTAGTAGTAGTAATAGCTGAGTCCATGAAAAATTCAATGTAGGGTGGGGAGCTAGTCCAAGGCAAGTGGTAGCTGGAGCATGGGCAGCTGGTCTGAAGCAGGTAACAGGAGAGCTTGACAGTCAGTCATCTATCAGTATCAGGTGGGCAGTCATTTACTCAGAAAAAGGTAGGGAGATGGAATTAGTTTTCTCCTGTTTTGTGTATGTAAAACAGAGAATGTGAACATTTCCAGAGTGTGCCTAATGACTCCCGCAGATCTGACTATAACAGCATAACTAAAAAGAGAGAACCAGAAGGAAGCCAGCACTCTGTGATCTAATAGGAAATAAGGTCTTGAAGGTACTCAGGAGCAAATCCATGTAGGGCTTCATACGTGAACAAAAGAATTTTAGAATTAATACAGAATTTAACAGGCAGCCAAAGAAGTGATGATAGTACTGGACTGATATGATCCAATTTCCTAGCTTAAGTGAGGACCCTGGCTGCAGCATTTTGGACTAGTTGAAGTTTGCTTAAATTCCTGCTAGTGCATCCTGACAGTAGTGCATTACAATAGTCTAGCCTAGAAGTAATAAAGGCATGTACTAATGTTTCTGCATCATGCAGGGATAGGCCATTTCTTATCATGGCAACGTTGCGAAGATGTAAAAAAGCTGTCCTAGAGATGCTGCCTATGTGTTGATAGAATAATAAATCTGAGCCAATTATGACGCCAAGAATATTTGCTGCTGAACCAAGTGTAACTGGAAAGTCAACGAGATTTAAAATGAAATCTGATCACTTTTGGACCCAGAAGAACATCTGGGCATATAACAATAAAATCTTGAAATGTAAAAAATACAAATATTTGTCACAAAAAAAAAATTGTGTTTACATGTCATTAAAAGGCCACATCTATGTATCTAAATACTAAAATCTAAATACTTGATATGTACACCCACTAAACATTAGAGCATGTTAACAGTTGAGTCTGTATCAACCAGGTGACCTACCAGAACCTTAGCTATCACTCTTCAATGCAATAAAAAAAAAATAGACAAAGTTCATTCATCCTAACCACCAATGACAATCAACATAAGTTATACAATCCTAGGTACAATACCAAACAATGTTTCCTCGGGACAGAGATATGAAGTGTACAGAGACAGACTGTGCACATGGATGTTGCCCAATGGTGAAAACATGCTCATCAAAGGTGAATGCTTATCAGCCAGCACAGACTGGGTAAATCAAGCATGTGCTGGACATATCTGGTTGGCCAACAGCCTCCATGTAACATCAGCAAATGCTGCTACCTTAAACCAGTTACAGAAAACATGAGTCTTGTGCCAAGAGTCATATACACTCTGTACCAGTAAAACATTTTTCCAATGCTCAAGTAAGTCAGCAAAAATGTTAACCTCAAAAATTTTTGTTCTACTAATCTAATCAATATCAGACCAGTTTAACCTATTTGCAGTAGCAACACCTTTGGTCTAAAACTAGGACTGCTGGACGTAAGATCACATCTAAGGCTGTCATTGTAATCATTTATTGTGATTTTGATGCACTGTGCCTCACAGAAATGTGGATTAGATCTGATGAATACTTTGCTCTAAATGAAGCCACCTCCACAGACTACCCTTATGTACATAGCCCTCATTTAAGCGACCAGGGTGGAGGTATAGCAACCTTTTACAAAAGCTTCAGGTGTGAACAGAAAGCAGGCTACAAATGTTCTTCTTTTGAAATTATTCTTCTAAATGTAAGTGATTGAGAAACAAATAAGAATTCCTTTTTTAAAGGAATTTACTGACTTTCTATCAAGTTTAATAATGCTCTTGAATAAAGTAATAATCGTTTGAGATTTTAATATTTGACAAACCGCAGAATCCATTAAGTAAAGCATTTGTATCTATCTTAGTCTCTGCTGGTTTCAGTCAAAACATAATGAGTCCCACTCATTATTGTAACCACACTCCTAACTTAATTTTGACCTTTGGTGTAAATATAAGTCATTTAGCCATTCCCCCCCAGAGCAACGCAACAGCAATCTCAGATCATTATCTAATCTCATATGAAATTCACTTCAGTTGTAATATATGTTCATTGCCATGTTATCTTGTTAAGAGGATTATAATATCCTCCCGGATCTAATCAGGTTGTGTCAGCTGTCTGTCTGAACTTCCTGAATTAGAAAGTATGACTACATGCTTCGATGATACTTTTTATTCTACATCTAACTAATGTGTCTTTAGTAAAAAGTAAAAGAATAAGGTAGAAAAACTTGCTCCATGTTACAATGATCATACTGAAGCTTTACAACACCCTGTCAGACAATTAGAATGAAAATAAATATAAATATGTAAAACAAATAAATAAATATATAAAATAAAATATATAAATAATCTTATATTATTATTTATTTAGCATACATTCTAAATAGACTAAAACCTGAACAGCTACTGAATTCCAGGTGCCATCAGTCTAAAATAGCAATGATTTTATAAATTTCTTCAATAATTAAATTGAAACAATCAGGTAAAAACGTCAAAATAACACAGTTAACCTCTACAAACCTGCTGCCCTACATTGTAACTACTGCAGAGAAGCGGGGATCATTTGCTTTACATCAACAATCTTAGCTAATGCAGTAGTGGTGTAAAAGACATAAAAGTCTACATGTCAAGTAACATCCTCCTACTCATCTCAAACAAACAGAGGTTTATTTTTCTGGTCCAAAAGAACGATTTGTTTCTGCTGGAAACAAATAGTTTTTTTTTTTGTAAAAGCCCCCCAAAAATGAACAGAAAACGGGTTTTATGATCATAAACATAATGCCATATACTTACAATTTACTGCTGAAAGCCAAAAATCGACTCCCTCCCTTTGTATTTTTTTTTATAAAAATATATATTTTTTTTTTACAGAGCACATCACTGAAGAGACACCATCTGAATTTAGCTTCTTTTAAAGTTTTTCCAAGTCTGAGTAAAGGAAAGTGTGCTTTTCATACCAAACTACTAAAATAGCATCGATCAAGAATTTCTCCAAACATACGGGTTGTTTGGTGGACATTAGTTCACACTAGCATGCGCTACCGCTACCGTGCTATACTGACCATATTGGGTTCCCTTTTTGCACAACAGGGGCACAAATCCCCAAAATGCAAAATCATATTCAAATAAATACATTTCTATAGCATCACAGACTTTCTGTCCATTGCTGGAAAATATGAATATTTCAAAACACATATACTATATTGCCAAAAGTATTTGCTCATCTGCCTTCACACACATATGAAATTGAGTGACATGCCATTCTTAATCCATAGGGTTTAATATGATGTCGGCCCATCCTTTGCAGCTTTAACAGCTTCAACTCTACTGGGAAGGCTTTCTACAAGGTTAAGGAGTGTGTTTATGGGAATTTTTGACCGTTCTTACAGAAGCACATTTATGAGGTCAGACACTGATGTTGGACGAGAAGGCCTGGCTTGCAGTCTCCACTCTAATTCATCCCAATGGTGTTCTCTTGGGTTCAGGTCAGGACTCTGTGCAAGCCAGTCAAGTTCTTCTACACCAAACTCGCTCATCCATGTCTTTATGGACCTTGCTTTGTGCACTGGTGCACAGTCATGTTGGAACAGGAAGGGGCTGTCCCCAAAAAGTTGGGAGCATGAAATTGTCCAAAATCTCTTGCTGCTGAAGCATTAAGAGTTCCTTTCACTGGAACTAAGGGGCAAGGCCCAACTCCTGAAAAACAACACCACACCATAATCCCCCCTCCACCAAACTTTACACTTGGCACAATGCAGTCAGACAAGTACCGCTCTCCTGGCAACTGCCAAACCCAGACCCGTCCATCAGATTGCCAGATGAAGTGTGATTCGTCACTCCAAAGAACACGTCTCCACTGCTCTCTAGAGTCCAGTGGTGGTGCTTTACACCACTGCATTCCACGCTTTGCATTGCGCTTGGTGATGTAAGGCTTGGATGCAGCTGCTTGGTCATGGAAACCCATTCCATGAAGCTCTCTACGCTGTTCTTGAGCTAATCTGAAGGCCACATGAAGTTTGGAGGTCTGTAGCAATGGACCAATTTGCCGACATCTTCGCACTCGCATCAGTATCTGCTGACTCTGCGCTGTCATGTTGCTGTCGTTCCCAATTACTTCCACTTTATTGTAATACCACTGTCAGCTAACTGTGGAATATTTAGTAGTGAGGAAATTTCACGACTGGACTTGTTGCACAGGTGGCGTCCGATCACGGTACCACGCTGGAATTCACTGAGCTCCTGAGAGCGACCCATTCTTTCATTAATGTCTGTAGAAGCAGTCTGCAGGCCTAGGGGCTCGGCTTTATACACCTGTGGCCATGGAAGTTATTGGAACACCTGAATTCAATGATTTGGATGGGTGAGTGAATAACAGTGTATATACACGACATAATTCAACATCTGTCTGTCAGGTTTTGAGCATCTATTTCAGCTCAAGAAGACTCCATTGCTGAAAGCAGTTTTCATTAGTATCGTTAGGACACATTAGTATACAAACATCTCTCATTTCTAATAATAATAATCATAAAGTCTAGAACAGAGCCGACATTTCTGCTAAAAAATATTCTCTTTTCTCATTCAGCGTGCGTCTCCTTCCTTGAGCTCGAAAAGAGGGACGCTTCGTGAGCGCATGTGCAGTTTCTAATAATTTCATCTTTGACTGAAACTCTCAGCAAATTATTTCTTTCTACAGGCCATCGCTAAAACAAAACCTAAAAGCACATATAATAGTGGTTTTTGAGGTGTTTCTGACGCGTTTAGCACCTATACTGTGCGCCTTTATCTGGTCTATGCGTAAAACGTTATTTACTGGGCCCTTTACGCAAGCCCCTCCCGCGGCATGGGATTGGCCTACGGTGACATGGGCGGTGTCATATGAAAGGTCAAGGCTCACCCGTCATGACCATATAAGGCATGAGGTAATGGCATCATCGCTTCCCTTTCTCTTTTCTCATTACGTTTCAAAATAAGAGACCCATTCTCACAGGTTATGGTCTATTTGAATAAGTAAGTGGATTATTTAGGATAACTTCAGAAGAATCTAAGGAATTTAATGACGTCTAAGGCATGTACTGAAGGAAAAAAGAAAGCAAAAGTAAAAAAAAATAAAATGTATTGTTCCATTCAAAATCAGTGCTAATGAAAGGTACATATTTTCCTGCAATAATTAAATTGTCATCTTACAGAATTCTGTTGACAGTATATATGCATAGTGCTGGGATTCAGACTTTTCCTTTGATATAAGATTTGTACACGTACCTAAAGTTTAATTTTCATGCAGTCCATGCATTGATTACCTCAAGGCTGGATGACTGTAATGCCCTGCTGTCTGGATGTTCTAACAAAATGTTCTAACAAGCTTCAATTAATCCAGAATGCTACAGCCATAGTCCTTACAAAAACTAGAAAGTTCATATCAGCCCAGTTTTATCAAACTTGCACTAGTTGCCAGTTAAATTCGGCATTGAGTACAAAATTCTTTTAATGACAAATAAAGCTCTGAGTGGCCTCGCCCCTCAGTACCTGAGTGAACTTATCTCTCATTATAAACCACTATGGCTACTCTGATCACAAGCTGCTGACTTACTATTAGCATCTAGAATAATTAAGTTACATCTAAGGGTGGAGCCATTTAATAAAAAGCCCCCCAGCTTTGGAATAACCTTGCAGTGAGTATTCAGGATGCAGACACAGCCTAGGCTAAAACCTACTTGTTTATTCAAGCCTTGGCAATTTTCCCATTAGATAAAGAGTGCAGATCTGGGAATTAAAGCACATAGAGTATTATGGTAAACTGGGAGAGTTTGTGCTGCTCTCACGCCTTCACTCAATCTTGTTGATGGTGGAGCGGAGGGATCTCTGCTGCATTTTGGCTCTTACTTTTAGAAAAGCTGTAATAGCTACACCTACCAGAGACTCTGCTGCATGCTATTAACACTGGATAATATGTTCAATCTCTCTTCACAAAAAACTGTCTGCTTGCATCTTTGCCGAGCTGAACAACTGCCCATTCTGTGTAGTCTGATCATGTGTCGACTGCTCACATGACTTCTGGACCAGTTTCACCACTGTGGAGCTTCCTTCTGTACAACACAGTGTGCAAACTTTACCTGCATGCCTCTTACCCTCCTGATGATACTGCTGCTGCACAAACTCAAGCTATTTAATTATAACCAGTGCTTTACCTGCTTTTCCCCTTTTCTGTGTTTGAATATTTTATACTAATGGTAAAACCTTCTTTTCTGTTCAAATTGCTTGTGTTATTTTTTCACTATCCTATTTGAGTCTTCATCCCTCTCCGGGTTTCTAATTATATGTTACAATGAGGTGCTTAAATGAAGAAAGAATTTCAAAAATTGGCAAATACAAAAGGTATCAGCTTACCTCAATGAATGCATCAATTTACCTCAATAAATGGAGATGTTATCAGCCATTGGAGCTGCTGATCAAGTACCACTGGCTGATCTAACGGTGAGTCCTGAACCACACACTTCTTTACTTCATCTACTACACTAATGAATGCACTTCTAATAGTATATGTGCGATTTTTGCATACTATTTAGTGTCTTAGTAAGTTGCAGCACAAAAATAAGAGCAAGACATCTCAGCCATTGAGATTCTAGCTTTTGTCTGTCATCACTATAACCACAAATCAAATGAAATCAAGTCAGTACACTCAAATACAGTGGTTAATGTGCCGTTGCTTAAAAACGTGTTTTACTGCCCTTGCTGAGTTGGTCAAGGCTTTGTTATCTCGTTACAAACAGAAACATCACTGCAGAATGAACCTGAAGTTGCCACTCAAAATGGTGGGTGTGCAATTATGACATCATTGGAGTACTATCAATTATTGTTCAAAAATTTAACTAAGCCCAGGCACTTCTGAGAGGCTTTCAAGACAATACAAAAAAAAAGGTTCTAATATTATGCTGGTGTCAAACTGCTTCACACTAGGGGCAGGAGTCAAGTGCACGTTTAATTCCTGATGCAAGGTAGGTAATAACAAGCAGAGAACCGTCAACCTCAAATGGGGGAGGAGGCGCAGCCACATCAGACAAAGCCTGGGAGGAATGAACAGGTTTAAGCAAAGACATGAAAGGTAGGAGCTATTCGGCAACTTCTGGGCAACTCTAATTTATAAGAAACTGGAGCTATTTGACGAAGACTCCTGAAAGGTCCAATGAATCTGGGTGTGAGTTTCTTACATGGAAGTTTTAACCTTAATTCTTTTGTGCATAACCAAACCCTTTGCCCTGGTTGAAAAGGAATTGAAGGTCATCTGTGCCTATCTGCATTTATCTTTTGTCTACGTACAGCTCTTTGTAATCTTACATGGGCCTCCTCCCAGGTCTGACCACTTTGCCTCATCCACCGAAGGCACACAAGATGGCTCTCCTGACCAAGGAAACAAAGGTGGTTGAAATCCTAGAACACACTGAAAGGGAGGAGTGGGTCAATGAATTTTGGGCATACTCAGCCCATATTAAGTATCTATACCAATCATGTTGTGATCTACTACAGTAAGATCGGAAAAACCTACCGATTTCTTGGTTAAGCCGTTCCACTTGCCCATTCGATTGCGGATGGTACCCTGACATGAGACTTGCATTGATGCTGAGCAGTTTTCAAAATTCTTTCCACAAATGGGAAGTAAATTGAGGCCCCCTATCAGATACAATACAATGTCTTCAGGTAGTCCATAAAATCTAAAAAACCTGAATGACCATCGCCTCAGCAGTTTCAAGCGATGTTGGCAGTTTCTTCATGGGAACCAACCTACAAGATTTCGAAAACCGATCAATTATGACTAAAATGGTTGTAAACCCCTGAGAATTAGGCAAATCTGTTATGAAGTCAATACTAATGTGTGACCATGGCCGTTGCGGAATGGGCAAAGGTTCCAGCTGACCTGTAGGCAATTGTCTGGGAGATTTAGATTGTGCACAAACACTACAAGCCTTTACAAAATCTATGGCACCAGACTCCAAAGTATTCCACCAAAACTTATTCCCAAGTAAGCCAATGGTTTTATTAATACCAGGATGACCAGAACTTGGTGTAGCATGTACCAACTGTAGAAGTTTTGACCGCATTGCTGTGGGTACATACTCACGATCTAGTGGGCAATCTGGAGGAGATGGTTAATTTTCTCTTTCCCTCCGAACGTCATCCATGATTTCCCACCGGATCGGAGCCACAACACAGTCAGAACAGAGAATGTCTTCCTCAATATTCTGAGGCTGTTCTGCTTCCCACAATCTAGACAATACATCTGCTTTAGTGTTCTTTGTACCAGGACGATATGTAACATGAAAACTAAACCTTGAAAAGAACAATGCCCATCTAGCTTGCCATGATTAAGTCGTTTGGCTGTTTTGATATATTCAAGGTTACGATGATCTGTAAATAGTACAAATGGGTGATTAGCTCCCTCTAACCAATGCCTCCATTCTTCAGAGGCTAGTTTCATCGCTAGTAATTCTCTGTTGCCCACATCATAATTACGTTCTGCATTACTGCATTGAGTTTCCTAGAAAAGAAGGCGCAAGGATAGAGTTTCCTAGGTGAGCCGGTTCTCTGTGAAAGTAAAGCGCCGACCCCCGAACCTGAAGCATCCACCTCCACAATGAACGGCTCTGAGGGATCTGGATGTTTCAGTATGGGAGCAGAAATTAACCGATTCTTTAAAGACACAAAAGCCTCCTCTGCTTTAAGATCCCACTTCAGAGTCTTACTCTTATTCCTTAACAAGGAAGTTAAAGGTGCAGCAATAGAACTAAATCCCCGAATGAAACGTCTGTAAGAGTTTGCAAATCCCAGAAACCTCTGCAACTCCTTTACTGATTGAGCCCTAGTCCAGTTATTTACAGCATTTACCTTGGTTTCATCCATGCTCACACCACCCTGCTCAAGTACATAACCTAGAAAAGAAATCTTAGTTTTAGAAATTCACACTTCTCTGATTTGACAAACAAATGGTTCTCACACAGCCTTTGAAGAACCAGTCCAACATGTTGATGTTCTTCCAAAGTTTGTGAATCTCAAAATGTCATCGATGTAGACAACAACCCACTGATCAAGCATCTCTCTTAACACGTCATTTATAAACGATTAGAAGATGGAAGGCACATTTGCCAGGCCATACGGCATAACAGTAGTCATAGTGCCCTCTAGTGGTTAGAAATGCAGTTTTCCCATTCATCCCCCTCCCTTATCCTGATTAAGTTATAGGCACTGCGCAGGTCTAATTTGGTAAAAAATGCAGCCTCTCAACTGTTCGAGTGCTACGGGTACCAATGGGAGGGGGTATCGATATTTCACAGTTATTGCATTTAAACCTTGGTAATCAATACAAGGACGTAACCCACCATCTTTCTTTTCTACAAAGAAGAAGCTAGCTGCTGCAGGAGGAGTGGAGGGTCGAATGTAACCCCATTTAAGAGCTTCATCAATGTACTCATCCAGTGCCTTAGATTGAGGTTGAGAGAGGGGGTAGATTCTGTTCTTAGGTGGTATAGTGCCAGGTAACAAGTCTATAGCACAGTCATAGGGACGATGAGGTGGCAATTCACTGGCTTTTTGCTCAGAAAATACATCTGCAAAATCTGCATAGCATTGTGGAATGTTATTCTCAGTAGAAACACCAGAACTCTATTGGTAGCTCGCAGAGGCAGAGTGATACAAGTTTTAAAACAATTTTGACCCCATTGACTAAGCTCACCCTTGCTCCAGATAATGAAGGGTCATGCACTAACCACGGATAACCCAGAATAATCGGGTCCTTAGGAGAACAAATCACATAAAAGTTTGTTCTCTTCATGCACCAATCCCACCTTCATAGTCAATAAACTAGTTCTCTCAGTCACTTGGCCTTTACCCAGTGGTCAGTCATCCACGGCAGATTCAAGGGAGGATTTATGGCTTCTATTGGAACCTTCCAACGTCGGACCAGATCTGCATCAATGAAGTTTCCAGCCGTTCCTGAATCAATCAAGGCTGTGACAAAAAACACCTCTGAACCAGAAGAAATAGCAACTCCAACAGTCATCTTTCCAATGGACTCAGAAGCAGTAAACAGAGTACTCACCTCCAACGTCCTAGAAGAACTAGGTGACCAATACGACCACAATATAGACAGAGGTTCTCTCTCAAGCGACGACGTCTTTCTGACTCTGGTAGACGTGTTCTCCCTAATTCTATGGGTTCGGCTTCAGTACTCGAGGCCAGGGTGACTGGAGTGGTTATAGATGGTCACTGCAGGCTGTTCCTCTCACGCACCAAACCATCCAAAGCAATTGAGGTTTGAATAAAGTGATCTAGAGTCAATTGCTCACCTTGACAGACCATTTCAGCCTGGAGATCCCTCCTCAATCCTCTCATACACTGTGAGCAGTGCGACCTCACTCCAGCCACTACCTGCTGCAGAGGTCCAGAACTCTAGTGCATGATCTGCTGCAAAGCGTTTTCCCTGACGAATATCGCATAGGGAATTTCCCACATCACGTCCAGTCAACAGGTGATTAAACACCTTAAAAGAATTCAGAAAGCATGTCTCCGATTTCAGAATGTCACTATTCTGGGCCCAGAGTGCTTAGCCTTCCCAGTTAGCAAGGAGATTACAAAATGAATCTTCTCAATCTCCATCAGAAACTGCTCTGGGTGATTTCAATGAACATACTGCACTGCATCAAGAACCCCTGACAGAGGTCGGGAGAGCCATCATACCTTTCTAGGAGGGCAATGGAAACCGGGGGACGCGAGGTGGGTATAGTTGAGGTGGAGGAGTTTTGTTCTGGAGGAACTGTTGGAGATGTGGAGGCTATGCTGGGCTGGTCAGAGCGTTTCAGCAATTGTTGCAACATACCACATAGTTCCTCCAACTGCTGTTCCTGTTTGTTCATACGCTCCTCCAAACTTGCTGACTCCATAATAAGGTGAAGTCTTCTGTCAATGCTTCACACGAGGGGCAGGAGTCAAGTGCAAGTTTAATTCCTGATGCAAGGTAGGTAATAACAAGCAGGGGGTCAGAAATCCAAAAAAGCAGGCCACAGAAAGCAGACAAATCCAAAGAGGGCAAATCCAAAAGTGTAGTCAAAAACAAACCAAGAGGCAAGGTCAAAACACCAGAAAACCAAATCATAAACATAAACACTCCAGAATTTGGGGGGGAACCAAACAAGACTTCGCAATGAGCGCCTGCAAACGCAGGGTATATATACACAAGATGGCAGACTAAAGAGGTCAAAGGATCAAGAAATGCCTAGTATTCGGCAGACGGTGACCTCCTGTGGTGGGGAGGAGAATGGCAGGCGGCAGATGTGACAGCTGGGTGTATTTAAATCAGATACACAGTATCAATACTGGATGAGGAGTTAAAGTTTACCCATTTCCTAAACTGAAGCCACAGGACGAGAAATGTTGGACTGTTAGAATATACTTTAGTACTTTAGCACTTTAATGCCAGTTGAAATATGAAAAAAGCACTTAGAGGTTTACTTGAGAAATATTTGTATTTGTATTACCTCTTCTTAACTCGAGTACAGGATTTGTGTATTTTGCCCATCACAGTTTTTTAATTAATTCATTTTGTCAGGTTAACATATCAAGTGCTTGAATTTTTGTACAACCCTCATCAAATTATTTATATATGAATATATCTAATTTCACCTGTAGAGCAATTCAGAATAATTTCAGAAAGGCCTGTTTTATTAAGAGCATTTGACAGCATACTACAACTGATTTATAGCACAGTTCCAGTCCTGTAGGGCCAGTGTCTAGCACAGTGGTAATCTACCTACTCAGACACCCCGGATTAAACACATCTGTTAATTGTCTTGTTCATCAGGCGTGTTTGAGTAGAAGAACTACCAAACTTTGCTGCACACCAACCCTTTAGGACCCAAGTTGTGCACCCCAATCTATATTATCAAACACTGTCTACAACCACAGCTACAATCTCATTACTTCAATGTAAAAACTGATGAGTTAAGTGAACTAAAGTGGTTTGAAGAAACTTATTGCCTTAAATGATTTAAGTTAAAAAACTCAAATCATTTGACCAGAAATAATTCTCTAAGATAAGCATGAACAAAACATATGTTTATTGATATGTACATTTAAATAAATTGAGTAAATTGTACAAACTCCCAGTTGTTTTGTTGACAGTATTTGGGACTTATGGTAAATCTGTTCTAACTCAATGAATTTAAGTAGCTTTATATTAAATTCACTGCTTGGTTAAACTAGACTATCAATGTAAAAAAAATAATGTTGTATTAAATAAAGATAATAATAATAATAGACATTGATAACAATGTCTTATCCAACTTAATATTACTCTGAATCGTCTTGCCAAATGCTGAGCGTTTGGTCTCAGCTCCTGCTACACTTATTTTTCATCAGGACTGATTGGTATGAATTACAAAAGCTTAGAAATTGAAGTAGACAACCAAGGGATGGTAGGCTGGAAGAATGACAACACACAGAAGGTAGGTAAAACAAGTTGAAAAGACACACCCAAAATGTAAACATATGGCACTAAGAGCCGATAGAAATTATGTACGTTTTATCAAGTAAATTTGGCAAGTCTGAACTAAACTGCAAAAGGTTTATTCAACTCAAAGATCCCATTTGAATGTCTGAAATCATCATAATATATTATGATAACAGGACAAAAAGTCATTTAAATGTAAACATGTATGCAGTATCACTTAAATTTTTATCTGGTACAGAATTACACCAACAGCTCACCCACTGAATCAACTGATGTTTTGGCTAAAAACATTAGAACATTTTCTGCTTGTGCTAAAGTGACCAGCTAGTCTTGATAAGCATCAAGACTATTTAATTTGCTTGGCAATTATCACTTTTAATGTAAGTAATTCTATAATAAATGGAGTAACAGTCAGTCATTCACACATTATATGTGAGTAAGTAGAATGGGGGAAAACAATCCAGCCATGCTACATTTTCACTTTTTAAAAATGACCCATTATTGGTTTGTATTTGCGAGTAAAGTCAAGTAAAGTCAAGTGACTACAATACATTTCAATAAAATATGCTGAAAAAAAAAACAATCTTACTCAAAATGACTATGAACTATGAAAATTCATTTTTAAGTTAGTTTGAATTTTTCACGCTAAGTTACTCAGTCTTTCTGTAGTATTTAATTTGTGTTAATTTAATTCTTTTATTAAGATGTGCAGTTAGGTTTTACAGTGTTCTCAGATTTTAGTCTCAGATAATTTTACTTCCATTTAAGTGTATTACTAAAATGATTTATTTACTCTTACGTGTAGGTTGTTTTTGTAAAAAAAAAAAAAAAAAGAAACTCAGCTATCCTATCCCTGCCTATATAACCAATTCCATTAGTTTTAATTGATCACATTTTAGGAAAACTGAATCAAACTTTGGGTAATTAGACCCAGCTTATAGTACTAGTTATAGTATAGTATAGTAGACCCTGTTCATAGTTCTTTTGATGGTCCAGTGTTTTTGTCATGTCCTGTCTCATTTATCACTCTTCTGTTCAAGAACTGTGTGTTTGCTGGGAATTAATGAAAAGTGCAGGTATTGCAAGTTGACCTTTGTCTGGGATCAACAGTCCCCAGTTTCTTCTCTCAACACTATACTTTGTAAAGGACAGGAGTGCTTTAAGTTACAATCCTAAACCATGGCGCTAGTTGTAATATGATTGTGAACTCGGCATAAAACTGGTAGATACAATATTGTTCCTGTAAAACAAATCAAACACAAAATGTGCATCTTGAGTCAAACAGGTCTTTTTAATATTAAGAGGAGGGGTTCTTTTTTAAATTGCATAGTGTCAACCATGCAAATAACAATCTGATATTTTGCAGAACCTGTCACTAAAATATCAAAAACCTAACTAAAACATACCTTTGGCTGCTATGTTGTACCTCCACCTAGTGGTGAAACACAAGTTAAAGGGGAATTCCCCAGACTCTACAAGATTTCTGCCTAATTCAGTTTTATAGATGTCTTTAAAAATGATTTCCTATGAAATGTAACAGTAGAAAAACCTTTTGACGTGGTGATAGGAACCAGGGGTCGCATGGTATACTGCGCAAATATAACCAAGTGATATTTACTATCCAAAATGACCAATGAATCCACATGTGTCTTCTAAGATTTATGATGCTGATAAAGGTTAAATAATGGTAAATTCTAAAATAAATTTTCTTTGGGTCCTATTTTGCCTTACACCCTCTTGCATGAACAAACCTCAGTCCAAAAACGGTTGAGATAGTATGTGAAATGTGAATGAGAACAGAAAAGATATTTATCCATACTGAGCCTGTACATATTTGAAAACAGTACAAACACAAGATATTCAATGTCTTACTTTACCCTACATTTAAAAGACAATTGATTTTTAGACTAGGAATTTTGTGAAATACTCAGTCCCTCAGAAGGCAGTGCATTAAAAAAAAAATGGCACGCTTCTCAGGCACACTTTGACAAAACATTGTCAATAAACACTGTTTGTCACTGCATCCACAAATGCAACTTAAAAAGGTACTATGCAGAGTGGAAGCCATAAGTATAAAGTTTAAAAGACAGAGTCTGTCGTAGTATGGAAATGTATTAGTGCCAATGCCATTAAAGCACCATTAAAACTGAAAAACACACAATTTGAAGCAACCTATCTAGATATCTAGATAATATCTTTTTGACAACACCAAGCTACACTGCATTTTGCAACAGCATGACTGGGTAATCAAGGAGTGCATTAAAAATATATGGTGCAGCATGAAGCATAAAATACAACAATGAAGGCCCTGAACACTTATGCAGCTCAAGACTTATATAATGGAAGAATGACAATTTTTTGACAAAACATTGATTTCAAAACTTTGGAATTGAGGTTTGTATTGCCTGATGAATGGCTTTAAAAACATCCCAATTTCTGAGGCGTCATGGCTGTGTACACTGATTCCAGTCTTCACTACTAGGCTTGGTATTTAACATGTTTATTGAATTTAATTACTTTATTTTACTTACCGTTGTTATATTTATCGACAAATAATGCAGATGAAGTTTTGCCACGACCAAAATAAAAGACAAACTGTAATTCACTCAGTACTATGTAAAATGTTTTATTTGCTGAATTGAAATGTTTCAGATTTTACAGCATGTGTTACGGACACTGTCCTCAGCTCATTTGTCAAATAGTAAATTCACGTCTGATAACACTAAAGGTGTTACATAAATAAAAAAATAAAGATTACATTTCATGCCATTGTTGACAAAGATGTCTCTATATTAACTGCAAAGTAAAAGCTTGAGCCATGCTAGTGGTATAACCATGGTAACATTGAACATAAGAATTTCTGGCTTAAAAAGAAAAAGAAAAAAAGAATTTCTGTTCTTACACTTAAATCTAAATATACACACATTCCAATTGCAAATTCAAAAGTACTCTTTACTGTCTATTCTCATAAACAAGTTTCAATGTACATCTTAGAAAAAAAATGAGAAAAATGAAATGTATATGAGAAATAAAACTGGTGTTAACAGGGCCCTTCCAAAGCTCTTTGAAAATGCCTATTTGCACATTGAAAAAACATTCAGACTGATTCAGTTGAATCTCTCTGGCTTTTTTTTCTAAAGCTACTGCTTTAAAGTCATACTAGATTGATCCAGAATCATATTGGTGTTCTTAAACTTAAGTGGTTCAAAGATTGATCAGCCTTGTCATGAACCAAGCTTAAAGCAATAAAACATTGGAAAACAATGACAGTTCACTCTGGAATGTGTTAACTGTACTTTTCATTTACAGTGCTAAGAACAGTACAAACCAATGTAATCCCATTATTTGGTTTGATATTATGCTTCAGTTGATTAAAATTTGCATGCAAATTGGTTGTATTTGGTTGTATTCTCTACTGATTACCAATATGTATTTATTCTGGGTATCAGATTCAGATGGGCAGGGGACTCCTCATGTGTGAAGGCAACAAACAGAACGAAGAGTAATCACATCGATTACTCGAAGGCACGCATCACAAAATGAGTGGGAAATAAAACAAGAATTTTGTTTTTATTACAATGAATTCTTACATGATTCTGATTAGCAGAAAAGAACACCAATAACAAATAATATTCTAAACTCAAACTACACCTTAAATTAGGCCTAAAATGAACTATAATTAACCACAGATTCCACTGATAAATGCTTTCTTACCATGATGGCTCTTAACTGAAAGTTGTCAGTAGGTCAGTAGGTCTGCAAGTAAAAGGACAGGCCAAAGCAAATAAATGAAAAGCAACTGATATTACATGTCTGTGACTTATGCATAACAACCTTGTATAGGTGTTTCAGTATAAGCAAATAAAAATACATAAAACAAAGCAAATATAATAACAGTAACAACAAAAACCTGAACAATAATGACAACAAACCAACCATTATTATGTTTAATCTACGTTCAATAAGATACTATTATCAAAAGGCAAATATTAAGTATATTGCAATATTCTCCACAACATCGCTACCATATCACCATTTTTGTCACTGTCATCGTCCTCCACTTCCTTTCATAATACATCTCTGTCACTGGCCTTCTGATTGGCAGATTGTTTGCCTAGGTCAGTGGCAGTAGGATCAGGCCACATTGGCATGTTAGCATAAAATAAGCATCTCTAGAAGAGGGAGAGCTCTCGTTGGGTGGAAGAAAAAAAATGCACAAAGGGACACCCTTACCCTGTTTGGAATATAAGGATTCCAATGCATAACCAATAAAGCAGTATAAAAACTATTGTTTTCCAGTGCATAGATGTGCAAATATTAATCTCCAAGCCTTACCCAATAAGTCTGGTATAGAATGACCTGAAATGGGTGAACTCCTGAGGTGAATATTTGCACAAACTCACATCACTAAAATACAACTACAGCAATATAAAACAAGCTAAAGAAATCTAAAAATGCATCACTTTTGTAATTCATAAAAAATTATGCTTTGGGTGTTATCTGCTTCCCCCAAAGATTTTGCTCCTGGCAATTTGATGCCATAGTAAGTTGTGGTTTCCCTGAAGCAAGACTGGAGAAATCCAGTTTAAAAAGGAAAAAAAAGCGCCCATTGGTCAAAAAAACATATTTTATGATTACCTTGACCTGTAACTGGCAGCTAATTCCAACCAGAATAAAGAAAAAGCCTATATTTAGAGTCATACTGTAAGTCACTATTTGGCAGCATTTGAATAGGATTGTGCTCAACCTTGATTGATGGAGTGACTTCTGATCCTCAAATTATGTTACTGTGTGAACATAAAAGGTAGGATCTCTTTGAATGGTTTGATGGCTACAGAAGTGATCTGCATGTTCAGGGGTGTCATGGTATTGAAATATGTATCATGGTAAAAAAGCTGTAAAGCTTTACTGTGCCAATGGACAACTTGCTAACCACTATGAAGAATGAACTGTAAGTAGACTCATAAGTATCAAATAAGTGCCGATGTTTATATAATAATGACTGTGACGTCCACACTCATGTTGACATTTCTCTCTATCTCCATTACCTCTCTATGATTCCAGCACTTTCATGACGGTCCTCCTGTAATTTTAAACTGATGAGGAAGCACTTGCATAACATTTATTTATGTATTTTATTAATATCTTCTCTTACTGATATCTAATAGCTGGTGAGCTGGATTGTGTTTCTCCTCTTATCCATAAAGTGCCATAAGAGATGCCCATTTCAGAAGATAAGAATCCAAGCCTGTGCTCAGCAGCAAAACTGAAGAAATGGACTGAAAATAGTTTAATTAAATCAAGCTCTAAAGGATGAGTTCTGGGTTTGTTCAGGTAAGGCTGTGAAGTGCAGGTGTTTCAGGGTGGCTCCCCAATGTGTTATAAAAAAAGATTTTGAAGTTAAGGGCTAAATGGTTTTCTCAGTTACATACATGCACACAAACTCCGATCAGCTCAATAGTTTCTCTCATATTATTCACAAGCCTTGGCTTGCCATTCAGTTGTTTTAAAAAATAGTGCAAGTTTTAAACATTAATATAAATAACTAAAAGTGTTTTTTGTTTTTTCAGTTTTTTTACATGTGCTGTGTGAAATTAAATACACACACACACACACACACACACGCACGCACGCACACACACACACACGCACACACACACACACACACACACACAGTACATGCTTAGCACAATATCAAACACATTAAGTGTTGGCACTCCAAGTGATAACTATATTCCTCTAGCTCAGACTAAATAACTAAGGAACTAAAGCTTTCTTAGACACCAGTTCTACTAGAAAAATACCTTCACTTTCTTTGTTTCACAAATATTGTAGATTTTCCATTAGTGGAAATGCATCAGTGTTGCTGCTTTTGTTTCTGGTTTGCCATCAGAAATAACAACTGACAAGTCTGTCGAAAAATAAAGAAGGGCGTAAGACTCTGTAAATACTGACCAAAAGCAAATATAAGGGAAACCAGGAGAAATACTTTGTGAATATGATTTCAGAAACAAACTGTTGATTACACAAATCATGTCAGCAAAGGACAAATAAAAAAATAAGTAAAAGTTTACTAGAAGGTAATTATCGAGGTATGCAGCATAATAGTCACAAAAAAATAAAAATAATATATTTTCTAGCTGTTTATACGTTTTAGAGTTTCTATACAGAGTGTCATAAGTGTGTAAATATACAAAGTAAATATCAGACATGAACAGTTTTAGGTTCTTCTCTCACTTTCACACAAATATGTTCCGATCAACAGAGGAAAAAACTACTGTTAGAGGATATAGTGCATGATTTTTTACGGGGATATTGTACGTCTGCCTTCAAATTCCTCTTCCTTCCCTTACCCTACTAGTTCAAAAGGATGGAAGCAAGGCCACTGATGTTAATGTATTATCACACTAACCAGCAATGACACTAGCATTCATGCTAGTCAGCACAAGCAGAAGACTCTGCAGGCTGTGCAGACAAAGATAAACTAACGTTAGCCAAAGGTCAGACCTGCTGTGATTTGTGTTTCTCCTTGTTACGGGTGTTCTGGCTGTCTGTGCTGTTGATTTGGGGTAACACTGGCTGCAGATCACCCTGGATCAGCGGAAGAGGGGGGTCCACGGCTGTTCCATGTGGAGACTGTGCGTGATGGGGCATTGATGAAGGGTGAAAGTAGTGACCGATGACCTCAGTGTAGGCAGGCGGAGCACACTCCAAGCTGGCAGTACTGATGCCAGCGTTAACACTTGGGGGGCAGAATGAAGAGTCAATAAGGAGGCTGTCAAAAATAGTGCGGTTGGGAGGGGCACGGACTGACTCTCTGTTTAGCTCCAGCTGCTGCTCTGGGTCTCGGAGCTGGAGGGTGCAGGGGCCCTGGTACGGAGGGGGCTCTTCCCCGTCTGAGAGAGGGATGTTTGGGGGAAGATCGATGATTGTGTGAGACAGGTAAGGGTAGGTGGGTTGGAACCGGGTTAGATGGTCTTGTTGTATGTATAGAGGGACTCGATCGGGTGGCCGTGGATTATACACCTGCTGAAATTAAAGTCAAAGAAATGATTAAAAATAAAAAAGGATGCTTAAAAAGATGATTTTCATAAGATTACATAATGAATCTTACCTCACTTATTCCACTTGATAGGCCTGGCCCATCTGATGACCATAAACTCCCATCCTAAAAAAAAAATTCATATTCAGTCATATTCAGTAACGTGGCATTGCTGATTCTGATCTCTTTACAACTCACATGCCCAATGCACAATCTCTGATGATGTATTGTTCTGGACAGATTTTCGGGCATATTTGTTATTAGCCCATTTTTTTAATAAACACACATTTTTATTCCCTCTTTACCCAAAGCTCACAGTTTGCAGGATGAATGAACACTTAAATAATCTGAACCAGTAATTACAATTATTAATTGTACAAATAGAACAAAATAAATGATCCAACATGTTAAGACTCAGTGTCGGATCATTCCAATCATGACCAATTCCAAATGCATTTCATTAATGTTCAGTTACTTTTTATCTGTATATTCAATCTAAACCAGTGGTCATCACAGTTTCTGTACAAAGAAAATACCATATGGCAATTCACAGAAAATAACATTTGTCTACTTGTAAACATCTTTTTTTATATGCATGTCAATTTTAGCAGTCATGTGGTTTTGGATACCTCACAACATAACTTTTATGCTGCATTACTTAAGATTCGTGTCAATTTTAGTTTTTAGTTAGTTTCGCACTCACTGCACTAAGTGAAGGGTGGCACCGACGAGTCTGCCTGTGTTGCGAACTGAGGGATTGAGCAGAGAGCCTGTAGTGGTTCAACAGGCATGTGATCACAACCACCATCATCATCATCACCACCACGATCACCAGGATCTGTACAAATTCCATCTGGGCTAAGAAAAAGAGAGATAGAGAGTGCATAAGTGAATCAGGTCTGGGTTTGCATATGATTGTGTTACCATCAGGCTATCTATGTGAACACATTTTAATGCCCTTTTCTTTCCTACCATGAATGAAAAACAGTACTAGGGAGGGTTTCAGAGATAGCTGAGCATTTTACTTGATGATATTTTAGGGTGGTCAGAGGAGAAGGTGAATCATGATTTCCCCAGCCCCCTGGTCCATGGTGACAGAAACTCATAAAATGTTTTATAGTCAAGTCACTAAACTTCATTTCAAGGCTACAGGACAACTAGAATAATATTGTGCTTTATGTGGCCAGAATAATTATAATAATTGAATATAATATAATGATAATAATAATAATAATAATAACAATGAAAAAATGTAGGTGATATATTAAAAATATGGTTTAGAACTGAGAAAACAAATGCACACAAGACATTTCTAACTCTGAAATATTCAGCAATATAATGCTTCTAAGCATTAAAGCAGGACTGTGCTAGACTTTTAGTGCAGAGTACAACAACCTTAATTACCAATTGCCACAGGTTTTATTATAAAAAGCATGCTTCTGCTAATACAAGACACATCCTCCATCTCGCAATTTTTCACAAGAATTCTCTGCAGTCTTAGCAGCTGTGTTATGATGGGCAAGGTCATAGGTCAATGCACACACACACACTCACACACACACATACATACACACACACACACACACACACACACAGTCCTTTGTTTGTTGAAAAAGGGGGTAGGCCAACCTACTCTTGTCTGAAGCATCCCCCAACACTCAACACACATTCATACATCACATTGTCTATGTTTAAAATGCTAATGGCCTACATAGTTTCTTCATAAAACAATGCACAAAAAAGCTAATGGTGTTTTATATCAGTGTATGGCAAATACAGGCAAACTTATCATCACATCACCACTACTTAAAAGCAGAGTGAAGAATGACAGTATACATCACTCTTTGGGAGCTATGTTTTAATGTAGACACCAAGCAGATTTTGTTTGTTCAAATTTCCACATCTTGTCAACCAACTTTACATTTTGTGTAAAAAACTTTAAAAACACTGATTCTTAGAAATCATTGATTCAGTTTCAAAAATATCTCAAAGCTAATTTCACACTTAAAGTTTCCCACTTTAACCACTAAGAATGTAGGATCAAGTTAATTTAATGTGTATATTAAAAGCTGATATGGCACAATATAGGATAAAATGGAAATAAGGTATTGAGTGCCCTAATTTTAACCCCACTGCAACAGGAAAAACAATTATATTAAATGAAGATCTATACGTCAGTCATCAGAACCTGACATCACATTTTAAGTCATTATCTAGTGCAACAGTCTTTTTCCTTTGGCATGTATTTGTGCTTCTTTTGGCCATTATTTCTACAATAAAGTATCTGCACTGTGTCTTGAACTAAGCATTAATAGAGTAAAACAATGATTAATGACCCTGCATAAAATAACTTAAAACAAGCTAAAAAAAGCCATCTAGAAAATCCTTCAAAATGTTCTTGCTCATCATGAGAAATTTTAGATATATTGACTAGATTTACAATGTTTCCACATGCCAAGATATCATTTTTGCAGTGAATTTTCTACAGAATTTAACAAGAAACAAGAAAACAAGAAAATCAATATCAGTATTTTTTCCCATGTAGTGCTGAGGCTCACCAGTGCATAGCTGTTTGCAGTTATCTTCACCTGTTCCTGGACATGGCTGCATGCTATTCTTTTCCCAAATAAATCCAAAGTAGAAAACAGCCCAAACCAAAAGGATGCTCTGGAGTATTGCGGAGCATGACAACTACACTGAGCATAAACTACTTGTCAATTCCACTGCACACACACACACACACACACACACACACACACACACACACACACACACACACACACACACACACACAAAATACAGCCCACAGACTGAGAGAAAAGAATGTGGTGGTGCAGAAAGAAAAGGAATAGATTATTTCATTCAGACAGACAATGGCAGGGAAGGAAATCCAGGAAAAGACAGATGGGGTGAGAGAGAAAGTGTGAAAGAGAGAGGGAGAGAGTGAGAGAGAGAAGGAGAGAGAAGAGCTTTCACACAGGGCCAAGTCACAGTCTAGACTGAATTATTTGTCAGTCATTTTGCATAACAGAACAAAAAAAAAACATCCGTGACAGCAGAACAGTTTTAGACATGATATTCTTCTAGTGCCAGAGTTACGAACTGTGTGTGTGAGCTGTGTGGTGGCATGGGAAAAAATGCTGGGCATAAAAAAAAAAGTTGGATGATGCCAACCAAATAATGGCTTGTTGAGCATAAACTGATTTTTATGCAAACTGATGATTACTGTTAGTTGCATACTTTGCAGCAAATTTAGTTATGACATTCAAATATAATAGGTGTTAAAGAAAATGCAAACTAGAAAACATAAAATAACAACAGAAACGGACCCACACATGCCTGTCAAAAGCCAAATGTTTTGAGATAGACTTTCAAAATGTTTTTTGTTTTTAGCAACTAACCAGTTTTTTTCTAAATAATGCTATACTCCACATTTATATACTTGGGATGTCAGCATTTAAAGCTATCAGATATTTAAACATTTAACCTATGTGCTTTTAAAGAGGAATTACATTTCTGTATAATTAATTCACTAAAATATAACAGGCCTTCAGAGTAGTATGAGGTGAAATGCTGTGTTCTAGAGAAACATACAGTCAGAATTGCTCACACAGATGGCAATAGGAACCAGGCATCTAAAACGTCTCATGACTCTAAAAGCTACCTCTCATTAATCTACTGCATCAAATAGTTCCACAAATGCTACATTTTTTTCATAAAAGATATTGTTTTTTCCAATAATGGAGAGGTACATGCAAGGTGTTAAGAAGCAAAACAAGCCCAGAGAAAACTTTTCAGATTTACTTACCAGTATTGTTAGGAAGGGTCTCCTTGGACAGTGTTCTTTACAAGTATATATAAAATTAATTACATATAAACACACATTTTTTCATTTGGGACAGTAAATAAAATGGGTGAGAGCCAGAAATCTTGGTGTCTTTCACTGCTACTGTAAAGAATTTTACGTTTCTGTAGTCCATTTCACATCAAACCACTCTGAATGACTTGATTATTCAGATATTTAAAAAAAAAAAGTTGAATACTCTGTAAACTATAAAACTGCCAAATTATTATTTAGGCAAAAGCTTACTCTTTCTAGCAAGGAAGATAATTCACAGTTAATATACCCAAAGCAATAGCTGTTTTGTCTAAACAAAATTATTCTATTATAACTGATAGTTAAAAGAAGCCAAGTTTTCCCAAACTTTTGAATGGCAGTGTATACACACAGACAAACATGTGGTTGACTCCTGTAGTGGGCAAGGAGGGGCATTCAGCACTGGGAATTATGCCATTATCACTGTGTTCAGGAGCTTCCCACAATCATGACACACTCTTCCTTCTCTGTGTTACTCTGCTGTTGTTCCCCTTAAAGCAGCAGGAGAAGGAGGGGCAGTAAGGGTCTCTTTTGAAAGCAGTGACACAGCCTTTACTGACCTCTCCTCTCCATTCAAGTCGTTCTCGGTCACAGCTAAGCCAGACAGCAGGAAGCTGTCAGAAAGGGAGGTGTTTAGAACGTCACACACACTCACTCTGTGTATGTGTGTGTTTTGCACTCTTTCACTTAAGTCTGTTTTTATTTAATGCCTTGCTTCTTGATTTTTACTATTTCTTCTATCTTTACCTTCTTTAGCCTCAGTAGTTCTCTCCTATTGCATTCAAACAGCCACAAACATTAATATGTGCCACAATGTAAAGTCATATGCAAATGTTTGAATACTCCCATGCTTTGTTCACTTTCTAATTGAAAATAATGTAACACATTCTCTAAAAGGAATACATTTAAATGACATTTTCTGCAGATTTCAGTGCATAATTTCTGTTCATGTGCTGAGTTTCACATATTAAAAAAACAAAAAAAAACAAGGCACATAAAACTAAATTGTGCCATTAGTATTGCACCGGCCATTTTTCATGTTTCATTTCCCCCAAAAATGTAAAATTTAGCCAATAAGTGGTAATTGTGCAATAAATGTGCAGTAGTGTGTTCTCTTACTTTCAATCAGAAAATCAAAAATATGCTATTTGTCTCTTGGTGTGTTGGGGGGAGGGGTAGATGTTGTCCCCTATTGTTTCATCCTGCATACACAACTTTTTTGGAATATTTACAATGTAATTCTTTTTCACTTTCAGAGAGCATTATTACACAAAAATTAAGATCACAGCAAAGTCATCACTGTGTTTCACATGCAGTCACTACAAAATTGCACACTATGGGTCAGAGGTCAAGATGTTTTCCCTGAAAATTTCCATGAGAATGATGGAGAGAGAGTGACATTTCTTTTGTCTTTTATTTTTTTAAAGGGGAGGAGTTGTGAGATGGGGAGGAACAAGTGTGGGAACTTTTGGGGTGTCTGCTTGGTCAGCTGGTGTCAGATGGTGGGAAAAAAGTTTTTACTTTGGTGTATGCTAATTATTCAATGAGTAGTAGGTGGGGCCACAGATGCTAAGAATGCCAACATTCTCACAGTACACTTGGCTTTGACACAATTAAACTACAGTAAACCCAGACAAATACATTAAAATAAGTTTGGCCTTTTATGAGACATAATTATCAGAGGGTTACACAACACGTAGGTAATTCATTGTATAATATGCTATGAACGATAAAGATATCTTTCTAATAATGGTGTATTTCTATATGTTTAACTGATAGCATGTCTGTGTGGTCGTGTGAATTGAAATGCACATCCAAACTGACTGAAACACACCATTTACTGACATGGAGAAAAGAAGGAGATCAGAGTAGCATCAGACACCGAAGCAACACTGAGTGCATTTACATGCACTTAATAATCCAATAACCACAGAAAATCAGATTGTCATTAATCCTTAAAAAAAGCTCGCCTTGATTATTAGCATTATTAAACACTCTTAACACATTACTAAAATACTCTCATACACACACACACCCCCCCCCACACACACACAAACACAGAACATGCTTAGCACAATATCAAACGCATTAAGTGTTGGCACTCCAAGTGATAACTATATTCCTCTAGCTCAGACTATTTCATAAGCCACTTCTCCCTCAGGGAACTCTCACACCCTGCACAACAATTAGTTTATTTCATGCTGCATGCTAATTTTGGCCTTTAAATTAGCTGTATGGACAACATGAAATCTTCAAGAGTAATAGTACAGTATACATGTGTTGTTATTTGAAATAATTCTCATCAACATATTATCACTTCAGCAATTCAACACTTGCTCTACAATAAAGCTACAAGTATGAAATTAAAAAAGAATATAACGACCTCTCCCTCAAACTTTGGGTGTTTTTATCAAATACCACACTTCTGTTGTAAAAAAATATTTGCAAGTTCTCCATGACATTGAAGTGACTGAGTTGCTGGCTGTTTATTATCATTAATATCATAGAAAGATGTTACAACCATACAATGTCCAAAAAGAAAAGGCCTTACATTTTCACAAAATATAAACATAACAGAACTCTATTTATTACCTTGACAGGATCAATCATGAGTTATACATGTACGTGATATTTCAGAAGTTGTAATCACACATAGATCCTTGCACACTTTTGCCAAATTTCCACTGCGGTAGTTGTTTCCGCTTCCAGGCTCTCTTCCTGAGAGATGATCATGCTTATTACCAGCAGCTGCAGCTCTAGACACAACAAACTTGAAACCACTCCTGCCTCCCTCCCTCTCTTTGTTTCTACAGACACAACACCGTCTGTGTGTCATATGGCCACAGCCCAACCTGTCTGACAGCAAAAAGTGCGCTACCTTTGGCAAGTGAAGGTCAGACAAAACAAACATAACACTAAATGCAAACAAACCTAATAAATCTCTATCTACTTGCTGAACAGTATGTGACTCATTTTCCATAGTATTAAGTTAAAGGTGACCTATAAAAGCAAATAGGCTGAGACCTTTGCCTCATGACAAACAGAAATCAAATAGGTTAAATACAGCAAAAGACATTTTCACTTATAAAACCAAAAGGTGTTAAAAAGCAACATCAGACAAATGTAGATGTTTAGATTGCTAACTGAAGTAATTTTGCATTAATGGATTTGTAAACAAGGACAAAAGCACCATCATGGTATCAGACAAGCCTGTCTGCCACTTTATCCATATCTAGCAAAAAAAAGGAAAGTACATTTTCACTCAAAGCAAGTAAGACCATCAGCAAGGCAATAAATAACCAACATGCCACCACTATACTTGGCACAAAGTTAGCCACAAGACCTAATCACACATGACGATGATATAGACTGTTAAATTCCAATTAGACATCACTGCAATGGCACTTCATGTCCGCTTATTTATCTCTGCTGCTGTACTGAATCAGTGCCTCTACTATATCACCCCTACACATCACTTTATACATGTCACTTATACATTACCAGTATTAAGATGTACACCTTCTACCTCGTACTCATGCTGCTGTGTTTCATGCTGCTGTTATTTGCACCTTCTATTTGTTGTTTGTTATTACTTTTGGGAGGTAACTGGGACCTTGAGTACATTTCGTTCCATCTCATGTTCCACATGTGATGCGAATAACAATAAAACCTTATCTTATCCTATCTCTTATCTTATCTTATAAATGCACTGGTTGTATGTCAGCTCTTTTCCCTTAGGAGACTAGTCATATAATCCAGTGATGCACTCACATCGACTTATGATTAAGTACCATATGCAATCATATGTAACACACTTTTGTACTTTGCATGCATATGCATATTCTGTACTTTCCGTGGCACATTCCGTTAGTCTAAGACAACGGAAGGCAAGTAATAAAATTGCAATACAGCCTGTATTTAGCAGCACACATCTTCAGACAATACAATCACAAACCAGGTAGAAACACACACACACACACACACACACACACATTCACACGCTTGTCTAGACAAAGCAGCAGTGACCTTTCTCTCTCCAGATATGAAGCCTAACCTAAACATACCTCAACCATGCAAACACCACTTGCACACTGAAATATCACCTTATTATGAGCTATGTTACTGAAAAGGAGAGCAGCAACTTCCCACGACACGATTTCATCTCAACAATTCAGGCTTGCCCTCAGTGGTAGACAAATTGTCAGTGAAAGCCCTTGCTGTTTTCTGAGTACCACTTGGACCATTTGACCTTAATGACAACAGCCAGACTAGAATTAATATAGGGATGCATCCATACCAATACTAGTATCAGGTATGGGCTGATACCATGCTCATTTACTCATACTTGTACACGTAAATTGTCTTTGTGACATACACTGTAAAGAGACTACTATCCTACCCATGAACTTCACTGCTTGCTTTAAGTTTCAATGCAGTGGTACAAGTTAGCAAAGCTGCTGTAGCAGTTTCTCTGTGTGTTTGCCGAGTATTTGCATGCGCAGCATGTTATTTTAAAGGAAGCATGTTAATTAATGAAAACTCTTCATAGACTGTCTTCATAGCTGTCTTTAGGCTTTGTTCATAAATAATGGTGTAGTCAGATCTACAGTGTGAATCACCATGTAACAAGATTTCAAAAAGCATACAGTGTATGGCTTTAGAGGACACTCAACTACAGCTCCACTAGCCAAAAAGATTCCAAGACATAAAACTCCTCAGATTAACCTTGGGTTTCTGCTGTCACTGTGTTACAGAGATTGTTATTGAAAGAGGCAGATGAGGGTCAAAACTATTAAATTTTATTTACAGCTCTACAGAAGATGCTTTTATGATGTGGAATAAAATCCATCGCTCTCCACTGCAATGATATTCAATCCAAAGTAACTAACATAGCTAAAAATGCACTTCATTTCAAATAAGCAAATAAGATTTAAATGATTTAATTGTTAAAGCACACTGTACGCATTTACACTAACAACTACTTAATTCTAAGTAGGTTACTCATTATGGCATCAGTACCAGTTTTGGCAAGTACTAGAAAGCATGTACTGAAAAAATCATGTACTGATGCATCCCTAAATTAATGAGTTTTTTCCTCTTCTGTGCATGCACACACTACCAGTTATTCCAAAACCATTTAATTAGGGGTCACTTGCACACATGAATGTGACCCATCAAGACAGAAAGATTGGATCTGGAATTGAGCAGTAAGGTTTGTGATATGAACGTAGCATTTGGCAAAATCAGCCTAGGCAAAACATGCCCTAGGGTTTTTAATGCAACCATGCAAAATATGTCAATTGCACTGATGTAACACTTTATAAATCATACTCCAGGAAGTAAGAAAGATTTACAAAAGTAAACATTTTGATTACAATTTAGATCCCCACTGTAAAAAGGACTGAAATGAAAGAAATGAAATGCTTGGCTACATTTGCACACAAAGACAAGGTACAACAGGTCACATCTACTGACTGAATATAAAAGAATTGCTTTGTAAAATCTTTCATTGCTTAGGCTAAAAAAGCTATTATTATTCACTATAAGAAAAGTGGCAAATATTCACTAATGACATTGTAAACTGTATTGAAAATTTCGTTGTTTGTTAGAACTACAGATAAAGAGCAAAACAATTCTAGCCAATCCCAAGAGACTCAGTGTCAACTCTGTTGACTTAAGGACGGCAGTAGCAACCTCTCCCCCCACACCAAGAAACACACAGCACAGATACAGCACCCCTCTATGGGTGACAATGAACCTTTCAGCTGGCGCTCCACCCTGGCTGGCGCTGCTGACCTCTGGACTCTGACCTGTCTGACAGACATGGCACAGTAACCATGGAGACCTCTCCTTAAAGTCCACTCCCATGCAGACAACCACTGTTTCATATGCAAAACTTTAATTTACATAATTTTGAATTAAGACATTCTTCTCTGACTGTGACTTCTAGACAGGGAGAGACCACATGCTTAAAAAAAACACCTCCAGAGTCCATATCTTCTTGCTGTTCTCAAAATTACAGAAATATTGAATAAATGTATGAAATAGCACAAAATGATTAATATAACTAGTGATTACACGAGTTACTAGAGAACTATAGAATGGTAAAGTATTTGTTGGTTTCTTAACAAAATAAAGTAGTTTAAATTTGAAAAAGGCAGGATGCTTGATCCACTAGCAGCACAAGTGCATGAGCACAGACACACAGATTTCTATGTGCAGCCCCCCTGCTGCTTGACTGCCTTCTAGAGTCAGCTGTGTAGTGCCCAGTATTCCCTTTTGCATCATGTCTAGACATGAGGACAAGTGCGAGTGCATTTTTAGAGTAAGAGAAATGGAGGGATATAATGATCATCTGCAGAAATCAGAAAGACTGGTTTTCTCTGTCTTGCCTTAAAAATGTCTTAAATTATTGCACATGTTCTGCAAAAGTCCATAAACTGCAAGCTGATATTCCATTATATCTTAACTTGTATTATTTAGTACGTTCCATAAATGACTTGGTAATTACTATGAAAACAATATGTAAATTCTGTAGCTATGTGAGCAAGGAACTTTGCATTTTAAGAGACTTCCAATCATCTTTTGCTTTGTCCACATTTCCAACAGTAATAAAGGGGAATTCCACAGTTTTTTCCAACATCTCAACAAATGAATAATGCAAAAATGTTGAAACATTGGTAGAACAGCCCTTAGAGACTATTGGCATAAGCCAAGAGGAAAGTTAAATGATCTCTGAGCAGAGTATAAGTGGAATTCAATCTCCATGGCTCAGATAGTATGCTCGTACACATCCACATCAACAAAATGAGTTAGTATTTCTTTAAAACAAGTTTACATCTTTTACAATTCTGTCCTGTGCAACTAACAGCCCATTGGCCGTTATCCCTTCTTAGTACTTCTTTAAAAATAGTGTGATCTAGTGTGAATGACAAATAAAAAAGACAACACCTGGGAGAAAAAGACAGTGTGAATCAGACATTCTGTCACTCCGTTTTCTGTCCAGCACATGATATAAGGAATGCATAATGAAATGTATATGAATGTGATAGAGGGAGTAGTTTTAGCCAGCGTCAGAAGGGCTCTCAGGAGTATTCCTACAGCCCCACCCCCACCTACCAACGTCCAGGCACTTTAAGAAAGCAACAGGGATGTCAAATTGAAAACGTAAGACTTCTTCCTCCCTTCTTTAGGAGATAACATACAAGGACAGATCATTTTAGGAGATAGAGACACAACCTAGCTTTACTCTCTGTAAACTGTAAACCACATCCAAATAAATAAATACAGAATACTTAAATTATTTTATTCCATTACCATCCTCAACTATTATTTGCTATACGCTAGTTCATATTTGTGTAAGGATCAGTATCAGCCATTAGTCGCCACAGCACACATCCCTTTCTAGCTATTTTCCATATAACTAATTGCTTAGAAAACTAGGCAGTCATTAGACCATGGTCAGCACTGCTGGGGAAGATTACAAGCATCACTGCTGAGGAAATTTACTCTTCACTTTAAAAGTTTTACTTTTATTATATTACTTTTTTAATAATTTAAAAAGTTATAATGTAACTTTGCACTTATTTATTTTAGGTAGTTTGTTTACTTTTGTTTGCTGCAAAAATCATCAAAATTTTTAAATATAATTTGCCTAGGGATGTCTAGACATTCACATACAAGTATGTGTAAATGCAAATACTTTTTGTTTCAGCCCTGGTGGCACCCATTCACCATTAGTACAACTCAAAGTAGCCAAGGCAATTTCAAATCAGATTTTATGAAGCAGTAATTGCATGTAAAATGTTTTCTTCTTTTTAATTCAAGGTAATCCAGACCCACATAGAGCCTTAAAGTGAGTGAGTGAGAAAGTCATTAGAGTGACAGAAAAACTGTGGTAAGTGATTTAGTTAAACACTTAACAACAGCTGTTAAAAAACCTTTCTTCTCAAAGTGCTACTGTGTGGCAAAAGATATGAATTCACAAAGCTTGCCAATTAAGCATTTTTACACTACATTTTACACTTTCAGAAAAGTATTATAATCAATAGTTCAAAATTTCAAATATATCGATGAGAAGGAAGCAAGTTTGCAATATGATTCATACATTTTACTTTGCACAGCACCTTTACAACAGACAATGTTATAAAGTAGCTATACAGAGATTTTGCCTCATTCAGCTTGATCTGGTTTGCCTCGTTTTCACAGCTTAACAACCATGGAATGAGAAACAGAAAGTACTGTTCACACTTCAGTTTTTTAAACTGATTTTTAATACTGATCTCTTTTACTCACTGAAGGTCCCATGGCTGACACATACAGTGTCATAAATCTGCATCAGAAATAGTCTGTTGTTTCTAATCTGAATTAGCTAATTTTGTGTATATGCATGGGCAGTGAGCAAGAGCAGAAGAAACAGCAGCTGTGAACAGGAAAAAAACAAAGGAGATATATGCATAATGAAGTATACCCTCTCATCCTCCAGGAAACACCCCCCCCCCCAAAAAAAAAAGATCACATTGAAGTTTTGGTTTTATTCCTATTGGTTTTAGGAAAAACATTTCATGAGTTAATTCAGGTACTCTTCAGTGGTGTTACAGGCGTATCTAACGTACAGCACATGTCAAGACAGCAATAAGACAAAGTTTCACAGAAAAGTTGGTGTTTTTTCAATGATTGAGTGATTTCAGACAGCAGTGTCAACATTAAATCAGTCCAGACGGTTTGAGGTTTACTCACATCCTATTCACATAAATACTGGAGAAGTGCTGTAACCGCTAGATGCAGCTTTGAATTAAATGTGACACAGTCTTGAATGGAACGAATATTTGCTGCTGCTGTGGTATATCTAACATTTATGATGTGATTGTCTATCAATTTAATAAATAAATTTGCCCAGACCTTTTTATAGTTTCCCACCATTTATTGTTGTGCATAGCCCAGACTTTGGTACTGAGGAACTTACAAACCCCCTGAAGCTTTAGCCACTGGAATAGTCTTGAAAATATTTTTAAGCCTTAAAACTGCTAATAAATCTCCTGTTTAATAACAGAAACCTCATATCAACTAGCACTTGTCTTTAGGGGGAAAAAATACTCACTCAGCTTTTATTGACTTTATTTTGCACCTGTGCAAAGCTATTCTTCGTTTAGCTACATCTGCACTAGAAGAATGATTATGAAGGACGAAGACTGAAGATAAACGCTTTGAGATCAAAGTGGTTTAACATAGTCAGCCAGCAGTATCTGTGTATGAGTGTTTTTTTTTTCTGTAGGGCTTCTTGTATTTTTCTCATCAAAGCTGGTTTACAGCAGAGAGAAAGAGAGGGCAATTCCATTTGTGCATGGCCTTTACTGTTATTATATTATATTATATGTTATTAAAATGCATAATTATCTATAACTCATTGCCTCTTTAACAGTGGTGTCTTTCTTTTGATGTGACACTTTACTTTAATTCATGTTATTTAAAGAACAAACAATGTTAGTAATGCAGCAACTCTAGCTAAACTATGCTAAGCTGCCAAACTATGCATTTGTTAAGTTAATTGTTAGTCTAAATAATCACAAATTAAATAGTTAAATATTTTCTAACTGTTCACTCCCTTCTCTCCTCATTTTTCTTTTTTCCCATGGTATATCAAGGGTAGCGCCAGGCCAGACACAGCTGGCTAACAGCACAATGGCACAGAGCAGTAAACAAAGTACACAATCTGATGAAAGGAAACTGACAGGGAGCAGATCACAACATTTTAATATTTGTACATGTATATGTTCAAAATGATCAGTGAGATCACGATCAGAAGTAGCGTAGAAGGAGAAAAAGGAAGTCATTCAAATATGGAAAGACAGCTAGTCTGTATGGTTCTGAATATCCAGACAGTTTTCTGCTATAGTAAATAAATCCACTGCTGTGCTCACTGGTCTTATCAACATCTAAGCACATAAACTTTTTTTGAATATGTTCAATCGATTCACCAGGAAGCCGGCTACTGTCTCAACAGTAAATTAGTCACTACAGATTAGGCAGGCTATTGCCCAGACAGCTCCCTGGCGGGCAAGGATTTTAGAGCAGACAGCACGTCATACACACTGTCAGCTGATGAGACTGTCCGACTGAAACCTCGCCAAACACACGGTGTCCTTTCAGAATGTCTATATCTTGTTAATAAACGCGTTATTATGCAGACAGCCTCAAACATTTCATCAAAAAGAAAACATTCAAGACTATGTTCCTTCTAATTCATTTGAAACTTACAAAAAGCCTGAACGTTAAACAAAAGCAGAAATGTGAACAAAGTAAGAAGACAATAGTAGCTAACTAGGTAAATGAGAACATTTACATGGTCGTAGCCTCGCTATGTTACGGGTTTGGGTCAGATTTGTTCCACTTGGCCACAAACCACTGCATAACTGTAGCTAGCTAACAAATCTGGCGTGATCTAATCTGAGCTAATTATCAGTTGAATACAGTCTGCTAGGTTAGCTGTCTGTCTGTCTGTCTGGCCCGAACAAGTCAACTTTGTTGTAACGACGTCAAGTTAAAAAGAAAACCTTGGCGACCGCTGGATTTAATCAAACCCAGCCAGTGCCTCTGAACTTCAAAAAGGTGGCAGGCGCTAAGGCCGACAAGTATTGCTTTGCAAAATAAAAGACAGGACATATTGAAGTTTAGGCTAGCCTGCTTAATGAGACACCTCAAATACAAAGCTAGCAAGACAGCTAGCCAACTTACAGCTAGCTAGGTTAACTAACTAACGCTATATGATCAACGTACCGCAGATCTGGCCGGCCCAGCTGAGAAGCAGATGAGAAGAGCGTGTGAATCAGATATGTATACTTACTGATCGTCATGCTTTGGTACGAAGTCGAGCGTTTGCAATTACACGTACAGGACACATTGGTCTGAAAGTCCGCTGTCCCGTTTATGACACCCATGAAGCTTAACATTTAAAACGTGTAGAAGCAGCTCACAGTATTTTGAAGAACGCCACCTTAAACTGAAGCTTTCTTCTTCGCTCACATTCCTCTAAGTAGTCGCTATCAAACGAAAACACCGATGATGTGTTGACCTGTTTTCGGCTTCGACAATACTTTTTCCAGTGAAAAGCAACGTTAAAAGTCTTTCGGGGCTTGCGCCGATGTCTCCCCCGCTCCCCTCGCCCCCATCAACCCCATCAAACCCCGGGACGCAGTCTTGCTTCGGTACCGCCGTATTTCCTGATGGTATTTCCAGACGATTTGTTCTACTCGCCACTCGTCTGGCTGGGGGACTTCTACCCTCATCTCTTTCAAGTCCAAGTGGGCCGAGCCTGGGGGAGGGACTTTGAGGCAGACACGATTACGTCAGACCCAGACTTTTTCAGAGTTTTTCAACAGTCTTGAAGTGCAGCGCAGATCTCGTGCAGATATAACCTACGTGTGCAGACTTTTGTTCGAGATTATTTGCTATGCACCTTGTGGTCTACATTAAGCTTCGCTGGTGAATTATGCTCGAGATGCGAAGCTATGTCAGCGCTAGCCACAGCTGAACTAACTAATGCAGACATCCAGAGTAGCAGATGTGCTTCCGGCTTTTTTGGGCCTCGCGTGGTCGAAACAGATGTGCGCTTATTCGTGTGATTTCAGCAGATATAAATAAAGATAAACGTGTAAGGCCTGACATCGTGACCATTTTGGACTTATTTCATGAGAGTCAGACACCAACAGCCTCAACCTGTTCTTCTTGGGTTTTTAAAAATGGCTTTATTTTTAATCACTATTTGTCTGTTTTTACTGTTTTTAAAGTTTTTTCTCCTTTGCACGTCATACCAAATGCCTATACCTATTTAGACTAACAGTGTAGATCATTTTTCTTTATTCTTACATCTTTCATAATGATAAGAATTGGCCTTCTGTGGCCATTACAGTGTCATTACAATCATATTTAATTCAGTCATTAGTGTAGCTGTGCAATCTTTGCAAAGCCTTTACTCTGGCAGGCCTAGAGATGACAGTTAATTGGGCATTAGCTGTTAGTTAGTTTCTAAAAAGAAAAAAAAGCATGGGTAAAGGATGCATGCCTCCATCTCTACAGGAAAACATGATGAGGAAGCTCAACAACTGGAGAATTTTAAAAGAAACTTCCTGCACTTCCCCAGCTGCAATTAGCATTAATTTAAGCACTGATACCGACTAACGTAAGCAAGGAGGATTATACAGACGAAATATTTCACTCAGATATTAATTTCACCAAGATTAGTTGTTTACTAAGGTATTGTGCGCCAAGAACATTTGAGTTTTACAAGTTCCATTCTCAAAATAATGAGCAATGATGGATCACTCCGTATGAAAAAGAATGGGAAAAATGCTGACATAGGTCTCAGCCAACCATGGTGTTATGGACATGAAGTTAATTAGACATGCATTGTATAGGCATGATGTTTGGTTTTTATTTTGAATGTTTAGAAGAAAACCTTATAAAGGACACTATATTTATCTACCAGATGTTCAGGGAGTTAGAAGCGGCTTAGACAATGGATGGATGGATGGATGAAGTTCAGGGAGTTAATTGTTTACTTTTGTTGGTGTTTTTAATGTGTCTTGGTGTACGTTGGTCTGTGCACTTGTATTCTAACAAGACAGCATGGAAGTTAATGCAATGGTAATTGGTACACCTAAGGCAATTGAGTTTTTTCTTATTTGCATGTTTACTGGGTATATGTGCATAACATAAAGTGAACACCTATTCAATGTCATCCATAAAAGACAAAACCCTGTAGATAACCTCTAGATATATGTATTCAAAGTTTAAGAACAGTGTGTATGAAAAATTGCTAATTAAAAAGGTTCGCTCTATAGACAGCCATTGATGGTCCATCTCAAACATTACTAAATAAAATTTGTTTTAACACCAAACTGTTGCTGTGCTTAAATTAATATCTGAGTGATTTTAAGAAAAATATAAAGATTTATTTGTGTTCATGAGTTTTTCTCAACAATGGCTGCAGTACAACAAAATATCACTTACATCCAAGACTCTCATTCTAAACGAAATCATTGGTGGTCATGACTTTGTGCTTTATGCCTCACCTCCTTTCAACAAAAATCAAACCACCTTGGGAGCCACATCATTTTGAGTCCATCTTACCATCTTGGCTGTACATAAGTTTGTAACGTGCCACCCAGATTCAGACGCTCATGGATGTAAAACACAGATGAGGTTTTACTGAAGGACTCAAAGTCCAGAGTCGTCATCACCAAACAGGCAGGGGTCAAATCCAAAAGGCATAGCAAATACAAACAGATGTACATAACACAAGGCAGTCCAAAAGGGAGAGGCAAAGACATAGTCAAAGATGCCAGCGAAAAGGTAAAAAAACAGGAGACAGAAGATAAGGCAAACAATCCCAAGGGCAGAGCAAAAAGGCAGAGTTGAAAGATCAAAAGGCAAAGGTCAGACACAATATACAAACAATGGGAAGACCGCTCAGTAGATCACAGAATGGATGCAATACCTTGTAACTATTTACTGCTAAAGCCCAGGTTTACATATTAAACCATGGGAATCATAGGACTAATGACACAGGTGACAAACAGTACTCCGGAGATCTAGAGCACAAATTCATGTGAGTAGTCAGGTGATCTCCTGGAGGGTTCTGGGAGATTGAGTCCGTGTGAGTGTCTGCATTAGAGGGAAGTCCAGAAGTCATGTGATCTCCCAGAGGCGTCTGGGAGATCGAGTCCAGATCCACACTGGAACTTGGTGGATGCATGACAGTGTTGTAATGTCCTAGCATAGGCTTAAAATGTAATAGAAACAAAAACACAGATATACTTTGCTTTGCTTTAAGCATTGCATCACTAGCAGTAAACATTTCCACAAAGTAGAACAGTTTCTTCTAAAATGTCTCTCAATGTTTTACTTCTTATGACGCTGAAGTTGGTTTCTCGTTTACCAGCTTTTTGTTGGTTTGCCAGTTTTTTGTTCCCGTTCCATCTTAAAAGGTTCCTGAGACACCAGAATGTAACTGCTGTACCATTTAAGGTGAAATGAGAAAATTCAAACAAGCAGCTGACTTCAGCTTCACATTTTTCAGTGTTTGACAGTTTCTCATTGCAGATTAAATGTATTAGGATACCAGTAGGAGTGCTTATAAATGGAAATAAGTCTATTCGTCTCTAAAGCTAGGTGAACTAGTAGTTATAGCCTACATTAACTCCAGAGTTTATGATCATTTATTGTCAAAACTTTGTTAGAACGATTGCCAGAGCTTTATTTTACTGCAAAGGAGGATTTTTTCCCCCTAGAAATTTAATTCTGATGTAGAGCCACAACAGGGCAGAGCCCCACTCTCTACAACCAGACCAAAACCGAAGGTATGAAACCACTAAATAAAACAGGTAGGATAGCTGTAATGTGATGCGTGGACATCCATTGCCAAAAGATCTTATGTCTCTGTAAAAGTGCATTTTATGAACGGCAGATGAGTAGCAGCTAGTGTCTCATGTGCTCCAAACAAAAGCAGTGAATGAAAGCCTTCCAGTTATAGACAATTCCAAATACTTTGCTTTAAAAGTACCAAGTTGTCACACAGTGAGAAAAAAAGAAATCCTGTAGAGTAAAACAATTGCATCAAGATGCATGCAATGATAATCGTTCACATAACAGCCCTCTGGATCGTTATTGAATCTAATCGTGAGGTGCCTAGAGATTCCCACCCTATCAAACACAACTGATTACATTTGTCTGTTAATTGGCAGGTTTAGTTAGGCGTGTGAGTAGGGAAACCTCCAAACTGTGCTGGACATCCGCCCTACAGAACAGAAGTTGTGCACCATTGGGCTAATATTATGTACACAGCCCTTGGATTTCATGGCCATACCAACCATTTATGTAAAATTAATCATAATCATATTAATCATAAAGATGTAATGCGGCTATGACAAATCAGACCCTTGTGGACGTAAAAAAATAAGTTTTTTAACGTTTGAAGAGAATCTGTGTGATAACAATAGTAGCAGTTTAGTGTAGTTTTTTCCCCCTCCTGGTAATGCAAGTAAGTTTTCTTGTTTGTCTTATTCTGACGACATCATCACTAGTTGCCTGTTGATAATACAGAGACAAGCTTGGTTGTATCTGTCGAGTAATCCTATTCCATCTAACATCTGTTTGAGCCTTTTTGAAGCATTGTTGGTATGCAGATTTTTTTCATGCAGTATAATGCAATATTTTATATATGGAAGGTATTAATTGCATATGTCTCTGTCTGGTGCTGATGTTAGCGGTATGCTAATAGAGAAATAAGAAATGCTATATAAATACAGTTACCAGTCATTTGTGATTGAAGTACCCTTTATCTGTATCACATTGTTTGTTTTGCTGTTTTGTTTCAGTTTTACCTTTTCTCAACTTGCTGCATTAAACGAGTAAACAGTGCTTCCTCTGTGTTGTGAATGGGAAATGAGTTAACTGCCTGTTAAATTATACAAGGGGTATAAGGAAGACAGAACAGTAAACCTTGGCACAGCTGTAGCCTCAATGATCTCAAATCAGTAAGGTAGTTTCTTTATCATGGAAGGACAGAGTACAACCCCAGATCATTCATGAAAGACAAGGTCCCAAGTCTTGTGGTCATCAAGGTGCACACAAGGGTCCTTTACTAGCAGAGCCGCCGCAGTGGCCCACGCTGAAGCTGAAGCAGCTAAAGCACTGCTTGCATTTTCTGAAAAGGAAATATAGATGAAGGTACAGAAGGCATGTGTGGAAGCTGCCTTAGATGTCCTGCATTTAAAGAAAACTGCAGCAGCAAAAGCTGAAGCATTAGAAGCAGCTTTGGGGATGGACGATGAACTCAGTCAAGTTAGACCCTAAAAATCCCATGCAATGCACAGGACAATACATAAAAAACATTCTCAATCAAACACTAGCTTCGACTGGAGTCAAATCTAAACGTTTCTTCAATAGATGACCCTCAGGTGTCACCTGTGGTACAACGGCAAACAGACAGAATGTCCATTCAACAGCCTCAGCCACTTCACATTGCTAAGACAGAGCTCTCTGATGCAGGACCAAAATTAGGGCTCACTTCTTCTGGGAGACAGCAAAAGGTATATCAGTCAGCATGCCTTCCTCTCAACAGAGGAAATGGTGGAATAAAAGATAAGCAACACAGCAGTTTGTAGGGTCGAGAAGCAAGTGATGATCATAAATATCCACCTGTCCCACCTCCAGACATGCATCAACAAGCAGACTTGCAAATGGACAGCAATACCATGCTCAACACATGCTCAACATACGTTCATGGCTAGACGAGAAATTTTTACTACTGGGCTTTTAAAGTTTGATGATCCACCCCGAAAATTATAGAGCCTGGTAAGCATCATTTGTGAATACCGTTGGGGGTTAGGTGTGACAGAGAAAGAAGAATTTAACCTCTTGGTCAAGTGGCTTGGTCGTCACTCTGCAGAGCATGTGTAACGGATATGGGCTGTACATGTTAACGACCCCAAGAAATGGCTCCAGATGGCATGGGAGAGACTAAATCAGTGCTATTCAGAAGGTTTCATCTGGGGGAAGAGCTTTTTCTTATAAAGCCCCCAAACTCTGGAATAATCTTCCAGAAACTGTTCGGGACTCAGACACAGTCTCAATCTTTAAGACTAGGCTGAAAACTCACTTGTTCAGTTTAGCTTTTGGTAGCTATTGTTCCCCCTTAGATAAAGGCAGCAGATCCAGGGGTCCATGGACACAGGGAATTATAGTAAACTGAGACGCTGGTGCTGTCGTCCCGCTGCTCGCACACCGTCACTCAAGTTTGTGGACAGTGGAGCGGAGGGATGCCAAACTGTGTGTCCTTCTGGTTCTCTCCTTTAAGCTGTCATAGTCAGATCTGCCGCAGTCATTAGCCACACTCTGTAAATGTTTACATTCCCTGTTTATGTACAAACGGATAGAATAAAACTAATTCCATCTCCCTGCTTTCTTTCCGAGTATACAATCACCCATATGTCCGGCTGGACACTGAAGGACGACCGACTGCCGAGCCCTCTTCAGACCAGCTGCCCATGCCCCAGCTGCCACCACTTGCCTTGGACTAGCTGCCCACCCTACACTGATGTTCTCATAGACTCCTAGTTATTCCTAATACCAATATTACTGCTATTAATATTAGTAGTATAATCACTTGTAGGCAGTTTGACCAGAGGAGGATGGGTCCCCCCTGGTGAGCCTGGTTCCTCCCAAGGTTTCTTCCTCAGTTCTGAGGGAGTTTTTCCTTGCCACTATTGCCCCTGGCTTGCCCACCAGGGGGGTTTCTGTACATTCTTACAGTCCTGTTAAAACTTTGTCTTTTCCGAAATTCTGTAAAGCTGCTTTGTGACAACATCCGTTGTAAAAAGCGCTATACAAATAAATTTGATTTGATTTGATTTGATTTGCTATGGAGCTCCAGAGGTTATTGAGGAATCACTGTGGGAGAGAGTTGAGACCATCAGAGGCCCAGAGAGCTTGGTGATCTCCTGATGGAGCATAAAGCTGCAAGACAAGAAGGTAACTTTCCAGGACTTGCTTACCTAGACACAGCTAGAAGTACAAGTGGCATAGTACAAAAGTTGCCATTTGCTCTTCAAGAAAAATAGCAAACGGCTGTAAATTCAAAGACGAGCACAATGTACCGTTCCGACCATTTTCATTTTTTCTGAACTTTTTCTGTCAGCAGGCAAAGCAGGAAAAAAACTTTTCCAGGAATGGCAAGAGCAGAACATCTATTTCAGTCCACAAGATGGATGTTGCTGCAGATACTGCCTTAGCAATGAATGCAGTATGCACTAAGATTGTAGATCCACCCAAAATATGTCCCATACAAAACAGACCCCACCCATGACACAAATGTCGTCTTTTCATTCACACCTTTCTCAAGCAGAACGGCATCTATCGTTACTGTGGTTCCATTTCACATCTTGCTAAAGCCTGTGAAAAAAATATTGGATGCACTGAATGTAACAGTGAAAAGTACCTTACCGTTCTTTATCCTGGACCTGCTCTGCATCCCATGAAGGCCTCATCACCCGTCACTGTGTATGGTGGAGAGGAAGAAATGGAGAGCTCTGAAGCAGCAACTGCAACATGCACAGAGATTTGTGGTGAAGAAAAAAGTCTTGTTCCAACATTTGTTTGGTAAGAGTCTTCCCTGTTGGCCAGAGAGAAAAGGCAGTTAAGATATACACAGTCATTGATGATCAATGTAATCGTTCACTGGTAAAATCTATTTTTTATTTAATCTTTTTGGAGTAAGAAGTAGTCTGTCCTCTTACTCGTTGAAGATGTGTGCAGATACAACCAGCACCACAGGATTACGGGCTAGTGGCTTCCAGGTTGAGTCTATGGATGGGCATGTCCACATTCCACTACCCACTCTTATTGAATGTGATGACATTCTTAACGACCTGACAGAAATTCCCACTCCTGAAACTGCATTTCACCACGAGCATCTAAAATCACTGGCAGGACAGATTCCAGAGCTAGATCCCAATTCTCCACTGTTGATGTTGCTCAGGAGGGATATCATAAGAATTCACCAAGTACGTGAGAAAATCAGCTATGGTCAAAAACTGGACTTGGGATAGGTAATTGTTGGTAACTTCTGTCTGGGAGGTGTCAGTAGTGTTCACTGCCACTCTAGAGAATGGTCGTAGAACTGTCTTTAAACCTTGCCCAAGCCATTATCACATAAAGGAAAAGAATTGTGACATGGCATCTACTAACATTCCCTCTCAACTGCACACAGAAATGAAAAACTATCTGGGCTATGCTACATTCAAAAGGACAAAAGACGATGACAGGATAGCTCCTTCTTTGGAAGATAGGATGTTTCTAGAAATTATGGAAAGGGGGTTTTACAGAGATGCTGACAACAGCTGAGTTGCTCCTTTGCCTAAACCACAAAGACGACATCTTCCAAACAACAGGGTTCAGGTTTGGAATTGCTTCACATCACTACAGTGATCATTTAAGTCAAAGCCTGAGATGAAGGCCCAGTTTTTCACATTCATGGGCAAAATGTTCCAATGTGGACAGGCTGAATTGGCTCCACCACTCAAAAAAGATTGCGGGTACCTCCCTATATTTGGGGTGTATCACCCAAAAAAGCCAAATCAAATCCAGGTAGTGTTTGAATCAAGTGCCTGCTGGGATGGAGTGTCTCTGAATGATGTTCTGCTGAAGGGCCCAGACCTCAATAATAGTCTTTTTGCAGTTCTCATTAGGCTTTGCAAGGATTGTTATGACCCCTGGTCATAATATACCTTTTATGTGCCTTGTGCTGGCATTTTGTGTTTTGCCTGTCGCGTGTCCCCTTATGTGCATGATTAGCCAGATCATAAGGGTGAGCCACCATCTTGGGAGCCGTTTAGGGCTTTCTCCCCTCTGACTTGACCTGGAAGAACACCTGTCCAGACCAGCCCAGCACTTTTCACTTCTATCTGATTCTCTTTGCTGCTATTGTTAAAATTGTGACTGATTATGCTTTGAAAGCTGGGTGAAAGTAAGGGACAGGTGCCATGTTTTTTTGATTACCTTTTCTCCTGTTTAAGGTAGGTATTTAGGGTAGCTTATATGTATTTTGTTTCTTTTGTTTTTAGTTAAGTTTAAAATCATTAGTTGTTTTGTTTGTTATTTTGGCTAATGCTTGTCCCTGAAGCCATCAAACCAGCTTGTCTGAGCTTTTTAAGAAAATAAACCTGTCATTTTCTGGTTTAAATGGTGTTTGGTGTCTGGTCTGGTAGGAGTTATGGCCTGACCCTAGTAAGAAGTTTGCAATCGCATTCATGACCGACATTCACATTCATGACTGATATTCAGCATATGTTCCACTGTTTTGCAGAGAGACCCTAAGACACTAACTTCCTGTGTTATTTATTTTGGTTCCAAGATACCAACCCTAATAACACATTGTTAAGTTTTGAATAAGGGTGCATATATTTGGGAACAGCCCTTTCCCTGCTGTGGCCATTTACGGCCTTAGACGTGCCACTTAAGAGGAAGAAAATGATTTTGGTACAGATGCGAAGATATTTGTTGAAAGAGACTTCTTTGTCGACAATGGGCTGAAGTCAGCGCCCACTGCAGATGTTGCCTTTGACCTTTTAAAGAGGACACAAAAGATGCTGGCATGCTCAAACCTCCGGCAACATAAGATAGTAACTAGTGACAGAGAGGTCATGGAAGCCTTAACAACTGAGGATCATGCCAGTGATCTAAAGGATCTTGATTTCAGTGTTTATTCACTACATGTTCAGTGAAGTCTTGGGGACAGCTGGAACCTCAAAGATGATACATTCATTTTTTAGATATCCACTGAAAAGGAGCCATTCATGCATCGCGGAATCCTGTCAACTATTAACAGCTTATATGATCCCTTGGGCTTTGTTGGTTGTCCCAGTCCTCATACAAAGGAAAGGCTTACTTTGAGATCTGACAGCAAATATTGAGGACTGGGATGCACCCTTACCATCTGAAAGAAAAAGAAGTGTGGGATACTTGGAGGGATTCTCTTCAGGCGCCTCAATGTTTTCATGTCTAGAAACCCCATACAAAACACAAAGAACTGTGTGTATTTGTGAATGCTTCTGTTCAGGTGGTAGCTGCTGTTGCCTACCTGAAAGTGTTGGACTCTTCTGCAGTGTACCACTCAGGTTTTGTCTTAGGAAAAGCAAAGCTGGCTCCATGCTCAGAGCTGTCACGTCTAAAGCTTTGTGCGGCTGTGCTCGCTACAGACACTCACAACTGAGCTTGACTCAAAAATAGACACAATCAGTTTCTTCATAGACAGTAAAATAGTCCTAGGGTACACCATTCCATGTTTTTGTCAGCAATAGAGTCCAGCAGATAAGGGAATACTCTCTTCCTGAACAATGTCACTATGTGCCTAGCTGACTGGGCCACAAGATTGGTCATTGCAGCGCAACTCAAAGAAACAACATAGCTCATGGGGCCTGCATTTGTGAATGGTCCATGGATCGAGTCACTCAAGTGTTTCCACGCAAGGATGGAAAAATCTGCAAAGTGGAAGTGAAAATCGTCAAGGATGGCAATGTCAAATTACTCCTCAGACCAATAACTGAGACTGTACTACTTCTGTGTTCTGACAACTCTGACAAATCTAGATAGATAAAGGGCAGCTAAATTGTGGTATCTAGAGAAACCAGGCGGGGAGTGTGATGATAATAGTAGTAGTTTAGTTTAGTGCAGTTTTTCCCCCCTCCTAGTGGACTTGCAACTAAGTTATCTTGTTTGTCTTATTCTGATGACATAATCAGTAGTAGCCTGTTGATAATACAGAGGGATAAGCTTGGTTGTATCTGTCAAGTAATCCTGTTCCATCTAACATCTATTTGTGACTTTTTGAAGCATCATCGGTATATAGATCACTTCTGACATGTTTTCACGTTTTATGTATGGAAGGTTTTCATTGCATATGTTAATCTCTCTCTGGTGCTGATGTTAGCAGTATGCCCATAGAGAAATAAGTAATGCTGTAGAGATACAGTTACCAGTCATTTGTGGTATCTAAGATTCTGTGGGTTCAGTCAAAATATAAAGGTGCCCATTCATTATTGCAACCATGCTTGACTCAATTTGATCTCTTGTGTAAATGTGGATCATTTAGCTTTTTTCCCCATAGCACAGCAGTCTCAAATCATGACCTAATCTCATATCTCTTAGGATTACTTTAGTCTCAAACCTGAGTCAAAAGGTACCTCACAGTTATTAATCTCACCAGACAAAATAATTACACCACACACAAAGAATAGCTTCAATCACTTGGCTTACTTATTGACTAAATATTAAATGACAAGGAAGTTAATGTATTAAATGATAGTTTCCATTAAAGAACAGGCATACAGGACTCAAATACAAGAGTAAACTAAGGAAGGCTGTGAACCAGTGACAAACTTCATGAAGTTAGCTTTATGGTATATGGGGTTTGAAAACACCTGTAGCAAGTATAGGAGGAATCACCTAAGGTGGGTTTAAAGGGGGATTTACAAACCTATCAAATTTAGCAGTGTCATCCTCTGAGCATATAAAAGAAACCACTTCTTCTTACATTGGAACTGGGAATGAAGCTGGAAACCCTTTGCCATTGAAGAGGCTGGGGAGGCAGCGCTTCTGGATGATGTTCCTCTCGTGTTACCATGGAGCCTGTCTTTGTAGCAGTAGTACGCAGTGGACGGCAGGCTGTGCCACGATGGTTGTAGGCAGCAAAAGAACTTGGCTGTTCTTTGCTGTGGTAACAACAGTGAGACTAAGGCCCTTCTCATTTGAAAAAATGGCACATGGCTGCTGGCACAGCTGCTAGCACTCCTGATATGGTTCCAGTGGCTCTTGGGAGCAAGCTGGACTTCCTGAGACTTCCTGTAGACCTTTTTCAAAATTAGAACCAGATTCTGGTAAAGTTGCTTTATGCTATATGTTTAAACTTTAACGTGATTTGACTTGAGATGGTGGCTACCTCCAGAAATTTTGCTACTGCTCCAGTCCTCCTCCTCTCTTCCTAACTGCTCCTCTTCTACCCTGGATGAATGTGAAGGAATTACGGAGGGAAAAGAGCAGAAGGAATGGAAAGAACAATGAAAAACCAGGGAAACAGTGGGGACCGTTTGTGTTATTTCGTGAATGGCTTATCATGTGGTGGATATTGGAAACGTGTCAGACTACGCACTGTTTGTAGGAGCTGCCCAGCAACAATCTGTGAAGGTGTTGAAGCAACATAAATCATCTTAACCATTGAGTTTTAATCATTATTTCCTAGAAATTATAACAGGAGAAATAAATTTTGTTGAGATCTGAATTATTATTTTATCATTTATATATTTATTTACAGTGATATCATAATATAATAGCTGTAAGAAATGTAAATAAACATACATATTATTATTAGTTTACAATCAAAATATGACAAACTAAATTTAGTGAATAAATAAATACTTATTAATTAAGAAGTAAAAAATACAAAGGTTGTATAAATGTCTTTACCCACTGTATGGATTTATGGTGTTGTGATTGTCTCGATTGGGAAAATGTTTTTTGTGCCTAAAACATCAAACATTGAATTTTACTTAAATTAACATTCCAAATGACTGTTTTTTACATATCTTCTTCTTCTTAATATTATTATTATTATTATTATTATTATTATTATTATCTTATTATTCTTATATCATTGAGGACCTTCAGCTTCAGATGTCACAGTGCAGAGCTGTTCAAAATAAACATTTATTTTAAAGCTTAAAAGTCATGGTTGAGTTCGTGGATAAAATGACATACAGTCCAGTCTCTGTGCAAGAGACTAGGCTATGAGGTGACCTAAAATGGCTCAGATGTGCCTTTATTCTTGGACTGAAATCAACTTGCAATGAATAGAAGTAATTGGAAAACCTCTCCCAAATATTCCTTTCACGCCTAAACAGCTTACTTGCAGCAGCAATGCATTTGAAGGCAAAAGCTGGGGTCCTGATTCTTTTCAGGGTCATTAAATTTGATGTTGGCTATTGATGAACTGAGCCCATCATAACATTCGCTTGAAAGCACATCTGTCACGACTCGCACTCTTCACTCCATTCAGGACTCCAACTCCCAGAATCCTCTGGGGAATCTCAACAATCCATCTCTCCATGCTCTTGTTCACATGATTATTGACTGTTGATACCTAGGGACTATATATACACATGCGTGCCAGTTGCTTCTTTGTGAAGTATCTGCCTCCTGTGCATTACCGAGTTTTTGTTGTTGTGTTTTGACTTCCCGATTTGTCACTGGGATAGGCTCCAGTAACCCCGCGACCCTGAGGCAGAAGCCGCTTAGAAATGACTTCCTGGTTTATGTTTTTACTTGCTCTATGTTCTGATTTAGTCTAGCCTTACTGCTCCTTTGCCCTTGTATCGCGTTTCATCAGTTTTGTATCACAATTATGGATTTGCCCTTACTAAACGTTTTCTATCTCAGCCTCCTCTCCGAGCGTCTGACAATTCCCAAAGCCAACACAACCAAGGATGGGGTGTTGTATACGCTTCAGTTCCCCAGGTTGATTTTGGTTAAATAAATAAAACCAGAAAGCTTCATCTTTGTGACAGGTCATTATCGGCAGTCTTTTTGTGTGTTCATCTTCAAGGACATATACTACTGGTTGTTCTGCAGACCATCTGCCTTGTGTTAAAGAGTGTAATGTCTTCCAATTTCATAAAAAAAAAATTCTCACAATATTTCTGCATGAATTTTAAACCATGGCGGATGAAAAATTATTGAGCCAAGTGGAGAGGCCACTGAAATAGAGGCTACATCTGACATCTTCCTTGAAGCACTGTTCAAATGGGTTTAGAATGTAACTTGTCAGACATTTTATTTTGAATCAGAGATGACAAAAATGTGTGAAAAATTATACTTGAGCAGTCTGTGGAATAAAAACAGTTGTGTGTTTCCCTGAAGTATAGGTGTCAACCCATTTAGTATGACTTTAAAAAAAAATTCTGAGATCAAGCCAACTGTATGTGACACTGTTTTGTAATTTAACTTCAACAGCTAAATTTTGTGCAATAATTACTATTTCTTTTTAGTAAACGAATACAAACCGGATAATCTGCGGTATGATTTTAAATGCATGATATCATTCTATATTATGTTAAACATGGGCCCTTTCTGGGAGTTGCATTGGTTCCCACTTCAGCAAGAGGTGGGTTTAGAAACCCTGTGGTGGTAGTAATGTAAGAAATACAGAGACATAACTGGTTCCATCATGACCTTACGTGGGTATAGTATGATCAGTTTGCTTTGTTTGCATACATTCATTTTTACCAGTGCAGAATTCCTTAAACAAAACAAAAAGCAAAAGCATTTAGAATGTATTCATATTTTTTATTGTGTATCACAATTGTAAACACTTTCAAAGTAGAGAAAATATTAATGCACAAAAGCAAACACACAAAGCAGAAGTGTTTTGGTCTGTTGTAGATGAACCCCATATTAGCATTTTCATTTTAGATATGGCCATGGAATTCCAGAATAATGACTAAAATGAAATGACAAATGTCTATTTTAAATGTATTTTTATTTTTGTCACAAATTACTTGTGCTTATGTGAAAAATGATTGCAAATATAGGTATTTTTCATTTTTCGGCAGGATATTTGCGCAGATGTTTGGAAAAGAGATGACATAATGAGGTTGGGATTTACATTTTATTGTTTTAATTGTAATTTCTTTTCTGGCTGGATTTGCCTTCCATACATACAACGGCTAGTGAATAGACAAATTAAAACAAGCATAAAATGCATGTTTTTGTTAATTACATGATCTATAGTAATATATAATAAATAATCTAAGTTTGAAAAGGTTTGTTGTTCAAATATTTATTTAAAATACTAGTTAGTGACAGTTATTCGGTGACCTTAATAATAATAATAATAATAGTTTAATAAGTTTTATATTATATTATTATATTATACATTATAGTTAATATGTTTTTAATACACTTGTTCTAAAGTAAAAACTTACCATTTATAAACATTCCTAAAATTCTACATCAGTCAAGGCCTGTGCACTTCCTGATCCCTGAGGATAGAGGAAAAGCTTTAATTCTTTAATGGATTTCCAGATAACAGTTTTTGTGTTACATTATACAACAACTCCATTTACCTGACAATCTGGAATAACACCACAGTCAACATTTTCAACAGTCCCCTCTACAAACTGAATGTGCTCTGTCACTTTGGAAGTTGTTCCACCATAAGGAGTCACAGAACCACAATAACAGCTGGTATGGAATAGATGGGTTCTACTTTAGAAACTGAATAATGAGCAGTAAGCCACTTACAGGTCAAACTCATGTAAATCACTCCTGATAATGAACCCTCATATGAACCAGGGAACATCACCTCAGGTGAGCAACCAGAACACCCATTTTAGAGTTTTCTAGTTCTACTGACTGACACAGAAGATGACTTAAGATGACTTAACACTGCTGCCAAGACAACGTGCTAGCTCCAAGCTAACATGCTAACCGCAAATTAAGGTGCTACACTATTATGCCGTAACACTTTAAAAGCACCTGCTATTCATTTAAATGTTCAGAGTAGTTGGCTAATGTTAGCTCGCGGTTAGCAATGTAGCTAGGAGCTAGCACTTTAGCTTGGCTTAACACAGTTAACACATTAGCTCAGAGCTAACCCACTAACCACGAGCTAACATTAGTTAACTACTCTGAACATTCAGCTAGAAGGAACAAGTTAACATTATTCACGACGAATTAGCAATGAAGGGTAATGTAACAAAACCTTAAACTGATTAACAGCACTGTTAGCTATAGTTATAACTTTTCATTTTCCATACTGTAACAACAATTCGAAATAGTTCATCTCACTGAACTAAACGTCCACATCACAAATCATGTTAACGTTTGTACATGTGATTTTTAAAGTATATTAGTTAGCCTTTTAATGTCCTCTCTCACTTGTCTTCTCTTCAAACCCAGCTGCTGGCTTTCCATTTGAAAATGATAAACGTAGCTGGGAATATTTGATAAATGAGGGTTTTAACTCTTCTGTAACTTCAGTAATGGGCCACTTGTGGCCCAATTCTGGTCCATAAGCCTAATGTTTATCCTGAAGTCAACCAACACTCGCGAATGTAAGCCTGAATTGGCCCAAAACAGTTTGCTACGAATCAACGAATCTGCCACAACTTAATTGTGCTGTGGCCCTTTTGCTTCAACCACATTGTTGGGCCACAACATTCATGCCAAAATTGGACCTTAAAATTAAATATGAGTCAGAACCTTACACAGCTCTCCAGTATCTGGCCCAGTTGTGGCCCACATGGCTAATATCTATCCGGAAGTCAACCAACACTCACGGATATATGCCAGAATCGGCAACAGACCTGTCTGCTATCTGGGGAAGGCGAGTGCTGCAGATCATCATAGATCATTAACAGTTAAATAAATAAAGTAAGAAACAAATAAATTGGGCCATGAATGTGGCAATCGATATATGTTAATGTTAGCGATTCCTTCTGCCAAATTATACTTCCTTAACACGCAGATTGTTGCTACATCAGAGTAGTGAGCTCTGCTCACTCGCTGCACAGCCACCTGTTCTCCATTCTCCAAGTGACAGTAGGAATTTAATCTCATCTTCAGACTCTGACCAAATCAGCTGTAGGTCAAATGTGATCTTCAAAGTATCCATTTTCTGTTTGTGCACTAAGCAAGAAGTAAAAACGTTCAAATGTTCAAATAGTTTGAGTTTTAGTGTCTAAAACTCTTCTCAACCACTCGGTGGTTGGAACTAACTGATGTATAATTATAATTATTTTCACCTCCATCGATTTATCACTCTGTAGCCGATGTCATTGTATTCTGACACAGGAGTTTTTCCAAGAACATATATTCTTTATTTAGTTTGGACTCCCGCATTGTTGTGTGTTTGGTTCTCCAATAAGTCTGGACATATCCTTGAATTTCAATTTTGGTGATTATGACAAAGAGACACACTGTGGTAAGCTGAAATGATACAAAAGTCTATATTTTAAGGTTAACAACTGTCTGTATGGCAACAGCGGAACTTGTTTTACCTAGTGATTACACGCTTCTGTTTATTCTAAAAAAAGGGTCTATTTGTCCTACCCCTGGAGTGGTCCTACTGAACATACACATATTATTATTGTTAATATAATTACTTACTCCCTGATAAGGAAATTTTGGGTAAAAAATATATCCTACCAATACATTTCAGTGATGATAGCATTTTCTGATAGGGTAATACAGGCCGTCAAAATATCCTACCTATAGTGGCCACGTTTAAATGCAGACTAATAATCCGATAGTAATCCGACTAATAGCTTGATCGGAATAGAGTATGTCCATGTAAACACCTCAATCGGAATAGTCTAGTCCGATTGAGGTCATTCGGAATACAATTTCAATCCGATTGAACGAGGTGGGTAATCCTGTAAATAATCCATTAAATAGAAGAATAATAGCCGTGTAAATACCTAATCTGATTACATTCCCTATCGGAAAGTTTAAGACCGTTCTGCGCATGTGCGTCGTGTCATTGCGAAAGGTTTATGACGTTCAACATGGCGGAGCAGAAACTGGTATGCTGAGGAGACGAAGTTCATGCTCTTGAGCTTTAAAAGATGGCGGTGGGACGGACATCCAGTTTATGTGTCTTAGAACGCGACGTCCTCTAGGCCTTCTTTAATAAGGACATGTGAAGGATTGGAATTCATGCAACTTTTACGTCAGTCCAACTCAACATTCGTCATAATCTTGCGCTGCTGAGACTCAAACATTTATGCTGATGATTCTGTACCAAAAATTAGAGGAGACTCATCACAGGCGCTCCGAGTTTGAAGAGGTTTCGAACGAAGTGGCCGAGCGCGGCCAGAGGAGCCCGAGGCTGCAGCGCCAGAGAACAGTTTAAACAACCCGAGGACATGAACCAAACAAGTGGCTGAATAACGCGCCCTTTTTACGGGGAACTCTTAACACATTCTGGGTGATGAGTCCAGCTGTCAACCACTGGAACTTCATAATCGCTCCTGTGATGCTGGCAAAGACGAAACTGGGAGCGACTGGTTTCTGCTAGTCGTCATGACCTCTGGACGAGCCACGTTAAGTATAGCTCTTTTGCGCATGTGGATCAGTTTGGGAGCTGATCTGTGAAGACTGATGTCGCATACAGATCACATTTAAATGATAGTATGAACAAGCAAAAAAAAAAGGGGGGGATTTTAACTGCTATGGAAACGTAGCCTAAATTCTCTTAAACTGGTGCTTTTCTCTCAGGAGGAAGGGCAGGTTAGACTAGGTGTACACTATTTACAATAGTAGGTATTTGTCTAAATACACTAGATTAGAGGCAGGCATAACTCCTTGTATGCTGTGTTAGCCAATAGGGTGGCAGGTGGAGCTCTTTAGCTCTTCACTTAAATCAACAAAACAAATTATTCTTTCTTTAGTACTGTCTGTAGTCTGTAGACTGGGTAGAATGCCCAGTACGCCAGTACAACTTTAATAACTACACTACACGGTTGTTCATAGCTTAATTGTTTGTGTGGGTTGTTTAATTATCTGTGTAATCAAAATGTTAAATTATCTGCTTTATACTGGTTTCTGTACTCCTTTATTGTGCTCATCCATCCTCATTATTGTCCCTCCCTCCTCCTAGACCTGAGCATATGGTTGGGACGTAACACCATCTTTTGTGCAGTACAAAACTGTGTTACTAAATGTGACCTACTTTCCCATTTGAAAAGTCTGTTTAATTTTGTGTTACAGTGTAACGTGCCAAACAGATTCAAACGCTCGCAGATGTAAAAGAAAAAGGAAGCTTTACTGATAGAATCACAGTCCAAGGTCATCGTCACAAAATAGACAAAATCACAAATATATCACAAGGCAAACATTCCAAAATGGGAAAGGAAAAACGAAGTCAAAAATACAGTCAGATCAAAAGTCTGAAAATCAACAACAAGGCAATAAATCTGAAGGACAGGGCAAAAACAGCAAAGTCAAAGAACAAAGGCAAAGGTCATATACAAGAAACATACACTAGAATATACGCTCAGTAGATCACAGAATGGATAAAATACTGGATAAAATATGGATAAAATATATTGATAAGAGCACAAAGTCATATGAGGAGTCACGTGACCCCCCCCTAAGAGTTCTGGGAGGTTGAGTCCAGATGAGTATGATTGTTGGTTGGTGGAAGTCATGTGATCTCCCAGAGAATTGTGGGAGATCGAGTCCAAATCCAACGAGGCACTCAGAGGATACGTGACATATAGCTTGTCCGTTGCTAGCTGAAAATGGCATTCTTCTTGGTGTCTGACAGCCTACAGCTGGCAAATGCATTTTGCCAGGCAACATTTCTCTCTGCAAAGGTGGTTTTATTATTTACTTTTTGTGATAAATATATGCAACAGTATTTGCCGTTTTAAGCACTTTTCATTTTCTGAAACCAAAATATATGTACTGTGGGATATTGAGTAGCTATTTTTCATATGCATAGAGTGCATATGTTAGTGCTGATGCTGATAGACACACAAGTTTCTAAAATTTAAAACTGCATAAACAAGTGTAACAAATACGCAGCTTGGCTGGTTAGTAGGACACATAATCAGGCTTTGTTTTGACAGAAACAATGGTACAAAACACAGTCCAAAAGCAGTGTCAGGGCAGAGCAGAACCTCAGAGGACACAAACACATACAAAAGAGCCAAGGCAGAGAAAGCCAGGACAAAATTAAAAAATCAAAGTCAAAAAGACTAGCCAAGATATAAAACCAAAACAAACAACAAAAACAAAACCAAAAGAAAAGCACAAAAGTTGCAGGGAAAAAGACTCAGGAGTGACACACTAGCAATGCTTTGCAAAGTGTGGAATGAGTGTGAGAGTATTTGTAAGGAAACTGATCAGCGAGATCAGGTGTATGACAGTGACAGTTAGATGTTTAGATGATGACCTCTGGTGGACAGTGTGGGAGTTGTACATGACACCTGGACACGATGTCTTCTTCGGTTAAATGGGGAATGACTTTTCATAATTTATATCAGAGGTGGGAACAAGTCACTAAGTTACAAGTAACAAGCAAGTCTCAAGTCTTAACACTCTAGTCCTGAGTCAAGCCCCAAGTCAAGAGTCGAGTCTGAATTCAAGTCCCGAGTCAGTACAGGCAAGTCTCAAGTCCCATGTCAACAGTCCCATTCTTCGAGTGCTAAACAAGTCAGTATACATTTTTAGCTAATTTAAAGCCATTGCACTGAATAAAGGTAGCAGGACTATAGTCTTTTAGCAATGGCATGTTAGTAGTGTGTAACTGTACATTCATTTTTCATATTTTTTTTATCCTTCCAACAAAATCCATGGTACACAGAGAACCACACTCTTAAAAAGAATCCTGAAGGTTCTTAAAGAGTTAGGAAATAATTCTAAAAACACTCAAAGAATCCTTTGCATGGTTAGTGTTCTTTGAATCATGAAAGGTTCTTAAGAATATGCTGCAGATGGTTCTATATAGAACCTTTTTGAAAAGGATTCTATAATATGCAATGTGTTCTTCTATTGTTACGATGTCAAGCGTTTTTACAATAGTAAAACCATTTTGGGTGCTCTAGAATCCTTTTCAACATTCTCCATTAATCTGAAGACCCATTTCATGCAAAGAACCCTTTAATAATGCAAAGTGTTCTTTATAGAACTATTTTCCTTACCAAAGAACCTTTGAGGAACCTTCGTTTTTAAGAGTGTGTGACAGACTTTTTGAGGATTTTGGTGAATGTTGGGCACACAGGATTAAAATAAAAACTAGTTCAGCCAACTAAAAACAATGACGTTTGAAATTAATTTAAACCACAACAGAAACCAAACTGACAGAGCTGAACGAATTTGACAGAAAACAGCGAAATTATGGTGAATGTATGAAGCTGAAGTTGACTTTTTTCACCAGTAGCTTCTTTGTTGAATATTAAGTTGAACCTTAAATGATGCAGCAGTCACGTTCGGAACTGATGTGCCATTTAAGGTGGAATGGGAAAATTTGAACAAGCAGCCAGCGAAAAAGAAGCTGACTTCAGCTTCATGGAGAGTTGAAAGGCATGATATGAGGATATTTCTCTATTTCCACTTAACAGCTGAGTGACCATCCATCCATCCAGTGGTCATCGGACGGCAGCTGAGTGACATTAACTTATTTTGATGTTTAACAGAACCGACAGGTCAGTATTTTGTCTAGTTTGCTAATGTTTGTGATGGCTAGTCACAGCTGTTGCACCATTTAAAACCTATAAGAGCCCGGACCCAGTTCACCTTAAAGTAAAATTATGAGGGATATAAAACAGACCAAACGGACCACATAGAACATGTTTTTGACATTTTTTTTTTTTTAATTCTACCTCCTATTGTCCAAAATCTGTATTGTTACATATATGTCACATTGGGCATTTATGGTAAATAAATGCCACATTTACCAATAAATCAGCTTGAGTTTTTTGTGCTTAATAATAGAGATAAAACACAAATTAGCTTTATTTACACTTTCACAACACTGCTGTTTAAGCCAGGCAAAATCATATTTTTCAGATTTTTTACAACACATAAAAGTGCAAAATGTATAAAATAAAAAAGACCTCATATCTGAGGTTTTCTCAACATGCTATTGTAGCTGTAGAAAACTGAAAAAAGACTTATGTAGTGAACTTTCAAAAACATGTACATAGTGCAAAAAAATGTTAAGAATTAAATAATTGAGCACCAGTGGTACATAAGAAAAAAAATTGTCAACAAATACTTTGTAGTTTTGGTTTGATGGGAGTGTTTCACACAGCTTGACCACAACATCACGTCCCATGCCAAGTAAGGGTTTCTTCCCAGTGCGACCTCGACAGACTAAAAAATCACAGAGGGTTCCTGAGGAAGAGCAGCAGCCCCAAATTTTCAGGCCCTAAGGGTGGGGCTTGCCCTTCACATACTGCCTTATTGGGCTGTATGTCCCTCTAAATGGCATCATTTGTTCATCAGCAGAGTTGTGCTCTTCTGGGGTGATATCTAGGCACTGTCTGTGAAACATATGAAGCCATGGACGGATCTTCCAGCACTTATCCTCTTCTTGCCTGTTTGGCAAATCAGTGTTGTCAGTGAAATGTTCACATGACAGCAGGATCTGAAAATGGTCGCGTGACGTTGTCAGCCACCATGGGGCACCTTCTGTCATTTTCTCAGTATGCACGATTTCCTGTCAATTGGCAAAGACCCATGCGCAGGTAAAGACCAATCAATATTTCCAACTCTTTAACAATGGTGTTACCCTTTCTATAAGATTCACACTGTACAAATTTGTTTGTTCCATCAGTAAATGCATTTCTGGTGTTGTGAATTTTCTGAAATACTCCAGTGGAGTATGAAGGTTCTCTGGAGGTGTGACACTTTGTCCTTTGAATGTGCATTCAGGGGTTTCAAAAGGTTTCTTTCTCCAAGAAAGTTCTTTTTTTCCTTGGATGGTTGTATTTTGCTGTCTGGGGTTCATGTTTGGTTGCGGTACATTATCTAAATCCTTTGATTCACTACTGTCCGAATCATCAGGCCCACTTGATTCATCACTCTCCATGTCTTTGTTGCTTGGTGTGTAATCAGGGTCTTCAGGGTCTTCATCTGAGCTATCTTTACATCCCTCAAACTCACTGTCATCTCTAGTGATGATCTTGAGTGCATCCTGAAGACAATGTCTGTTCTTGGTATTCATACTACAAGTAAATAAAACTACATTTAAATAAGATCAACATAGTAAAAGTTTTGTTTGTTTTATTTACCAAACTAAGCGTCTCAGCTAAATTAAGGTGTAATTTAACAAGTGATACCCAAAATTGTATCACAATACATTTTATTATTAATTTAATTGATTTGACATTATTTTTCTGTTTACATTTGTTTTAATATGCTTTGAATAGAACAACAAAACATATACTGATACAAAATAAGAGAATAAGTCAAATTAATTGAGCAGATAATTAATTTTTTTCTTATTGTGACAGAGGTCACATGATGTCTTCTGTAAATATTGTAAGAATAAAATCCCAATGTAACATATTTGTCACAGCACAATTTCGTAACTTTTATTTTACGATTTTATCCTAGAAATGGGGTCAGAATGGGTTAAATGTAATATAGGACATGTTATTAAAGCATTGAAGTTGTTAAATGGGATGGAACATACCTGTAGAAGCAAATAGCACACTTTTCAACTTAGGTGGTTTGGTCTCATGCACTAACCACACTGCCATTTTGTTAATGAGGTTACATGAACACAAATTCACAAAGTGTCATATGACTGCATCCACAATGTTCAGTATATGTCAGTTAGGGACATCATTAAGATAAAATAAAGGTTATAGCTGTTTAAGGAACTTTCCAGACCTTCTAAAATGTTTGTGACCCACATGTCACCATGGGTACTTTTGGGTGCAGGACCACTCAGACAAGAAGCTGCGAAAAAAGAAGCTACATTCAGCCTCGTAGTTTTAACACGGGTAGTATAAGGAGCTTTAGCCTATCAAAATACACTACATAGAGGTTTTATTTACAAGTTTACCTTTAAATATGTGCTACAGTAGAACGTTTTGATAAGATCACACAACTCTGAGCACCGGCTCAGTTGCCTTAGTTTCATGTAGCATAGTAACATCAAATTGATGCGCGGTAGCTTTAGCTCGCATGTAGCAATATTAGCATTATACCTTTCTACGACCTCATAATTCGGAGGATCCAGTGGTATTTGTGAGAAAAATGTACACAGGACAAAACGTATTGGGTTCTGGACATTTTTATTTAACACAGGGTGTGAGAGAGGCGACTTTTCGAAAACCCTATTCATTCTGGCCATAGAAAAATGGGGCTTAGACTCGGAGTTACAGTGTGGTAGCATGAGACGGACTCTACAACCCACACAAGTGGCTCAGGTAGTGCAGCTCATCCAGGATGGCACATCAGTGCGAGCTGTGGCAAGAAGGTTTGCGGTGTCTGTCAGCGTAGTGTCCAGAGGCTGGAGGCGCTAGCAGGAGACAGGCCAGTACACCAGGAGACGTGGAGGAGGCCGTAGGAGGGCAACAACCCAGCAGCAGGACCGCTACCTCCACCTTTGTGCAAGGAGGAACAGGAGGAGCACTGCCACTGCCCTGCAAAGTGACCTCCAGCAGGCCACAAATGTGCATGTGTCTGCACAAATGGTTAGAAACCGACTCCATGAGGATGGTATGAGGGCCCGACATCCACAGATGGGGGTTGTGCTCACAGCCCAACACCGTGCAGGACGCTTGGCATTTGCCAGAGAACACCAGGATTGGCAAATTCGCCACTGGCGCCCTGTGCTCTTCACAGATGAAAGCAGGTTCACACTGAGCACATGTGACAGACGTGACCGAGTCAGGAGACGCCGTGCAGAGCGATCTGCTGCCTGCAACATCCTTCAGCATGACCGGTTTGGCAGTGGGTCAGTAATGGTGTGGGGTGACATTTCTTTGGAGGGCCGCGCAGCCCTCCATGTGCTCGCCAGAGGTAGCCTGACTGCCATTAGGTACCGAGATGAGATCCTCAGATCCCTTATGAGACCATATGCTGGTGCGGTTGGCCCTGGGTTCCTCCTAATGCAGGACAATGCTAGACCTCATGTGGCTGAAGTGTGTGTCAGCAGTTCCTGCAAGATGAAGGCATTAAAGCTGTGGACTGGCCCGCCCGTTCCCCAGACCTAAATCCGGTTAAGCACGTCTCGCTCCATCCACCAACGCCATGTTGCACCACAGACTGTCCAGGAGTTGGCGGATGCTTTAGTCCAGGTCTGGGAGGAGATCCCTCAGGACACCATCTGCCACCTCATCAGGAGCATGCGCAGGCATTGTAGGGAGGTCATACAGGCACATGGAGGCCACACACAATACTGAGCCTCATTTTGACTTGTTTTAAGGACATTACATCAAAGTTGAATCAGCCTGTAGTGTGTTTCCACTTTAATTTTGTGTGTGACTCCAAATCCAGGTCTCCATTGCTGAAACTGATTAACAGGGTTTTTAAACCAGCAGAGGTACCATCCACCTAGGCAAAATCTAGCAATTAAGCTTTTGAAGGCCCAGAAACACAATACTGTCTTGCTTTGCTATTTCAATAGCCTCAGCCTTCATTGTAAGACCTTTCTGTTTTGATTAAGAGGAGAGTTTTTTTCCTGTTTAAACTGAATGAAGTGCCTTAAAAAGTCCCTGTTGCTGAATACATTGTAGAAGTGTGTATAAAAAAAAAAACCTTTACAGGCCCATGGCCTGTTCAGGGGTCAGGTCAGCATTTTCTTCTCCATGGAGGAAAGTGCTTAGAGGGTATTCACAAAGGTGAAAACTCTTGCCTTCATTAGCTTGTAGGGGACTTCTCCCATGGTAATGTAACATGACAGAACCAGCCAGATGTTTATGGTGAAAAAACAAGTAGTAAGGCTCAAATGTAAAGGTTTTAACATATGCTTTCATTGCGATAGGTGCAGCTATAAATAAACTTCCCCAGGTGTTGGTTCCACAGGTGAGTTGAATACATCACTGTGTTCAACGTGATCTGTGTGAGCATGAGGCATTCACAAATGAAGTTCAACAAGAAACAATTTGGACTAATCTTCACTTTTTCAAATGATAGTTCATACTTCTTGCTTTGAACCACATATTTAGTCTTCACCTCCATCACTTTAATGTGAATGACAGTCTGATTGTCTCTCAGAGTGGGTCTTATAACTCTGTTAAAGCTATCATTATGCTAAGCTATGGCTAGGCTAATACTAGACTACATGCAACATAATTGACAGTCAGGTAAATGCCTCCTTGCCTTTAGTTTTGTCCTGCCTTTAGTTTCGTCCTGCTGTTATCAAGCTCCATTGTCTTATCCTGATGTCCATTCCCCTTTACTGCAAGCCATGGTATATCGGGCCTTTATAGCAACTATAGGTCATCTATTGTACCTCACCAAATGATAAAGGGCTCAAGGGTTCTTTACTGAAGACAGCAGTTCTGTATAGAACCATGAACACTCAAAGAACGACTTGTATGCTTAAAGGTTTCTTTGCATCATAAAATTGTTTTTCAGACTGATGGAGAATGTGTTATACATGGTTCTATATATAGCTTACATACAGAAGATTTGCTATGATGTCAGGCTTGTAATAGAAGAACATTTTTAGTACTATATAGTACCCTTCCCAAAAGGTTTTCACAATGCAGAGAACCCTTTAAGCATGCAAGGGGTTCTCAAGAGTATTCATGGTTCCTTATAGAACCACTATCTTTATGAAAGAACCCTTGAAGAACTATCTTATTTAAGAGTATAGGCATAGCAGCTGCCACATCCTATAGTTTTGTACAGGTGGGGAGTGATGAGGTGGACGCACATGCTCAGATAAGCGACTTTTATTATGGGCAAATCCAGGGTCACGTTCAAAACAGTCCAGGTTCATATAGCCGACACAAAGAGCAGGAGGGACAGACATGATAAAAATGAACACAGAACTCCAAATACTTCAAACCAAACAAACATCAAACATATCTATCAAACAGTACATACAAACATACACCAGGGCAAACACAGGGCTTAAATACATGCCAGGATAATGAGGGACAGGTGGAAAACAGGTGGAAACAATCAGGGGCAGAGTCACGAAACAAGGGGGCAGGATTGTGAAAACCAAAACAAAAAAGCACATGGACTACCAGGAAGAAAAAACAACAGGAGCACACGAGGGAGTAGGAGGAGCCAAGTGTGACAAGTTCTTACTGTTTCAAGAAAATATTTTCAAAATGGTATTACAGAAGACCTCTCCTTGGATCACCACCTTATCGTGCTGGAGGGGTTTGCGTGCTTGAATGATCTTAGGAGCTATGTTGTCTGGAGCAAAAGTCAAATCAAATCAAATCAAATCAAATCAAATTTATTTATATAGCGCTTTTTACAACTGATGTTGTCACAAAGCAGCTTTACAAAAATGGGAATCACAGCACAGAGAATCAGACAAAACACTGAACATAATATACAGAATATACAGAACCCCCATGAGCGCTGAGGCAAGGAAAAACTCCCTCAGAGCTGGAGGAGGAAGAAACCTCGGGAGGACCAAGACTCACATCTAAAGGGGGGACCATCCTACCACTGGTCAGACAACTTATAAGTTAAACATTGAAAAGTCAATTTTACATCCACGCAGTTCTAATATATTCAGGTGTGTATAATCAACAGTGGAAACAATTAGAGTTCATATAGATTTGGATGTGATCTGTAGTGGAGAAGCTGCGTTCCAGAAACTTCCATCAGTCTGGTCAATCAGGGGGACAGGGGGACTTGAGGGTGGGACATCCATCAGTATTGGGCCGGACCGGTGGACAGTCAGTAACTCGGAGGAAGGAAAGATTTAGGAATTAGTTTAGACTGGATTTATGAAGAACAGAAAATGTAAAAAATTATCAGAGTGTGACTAATGACTCCGGCAGGTCTGAATATGACAGCCTAACTAAAGGGAGAGAGTCCCTTTTTTTAGTCTAGACTTAAAGATTGAGACTGTGAAAGCTCCTGGTAGGGTCTCCCATGGCAAACTGGTCCTAGGTGACAGGTCAGACAAAGTGTGATCCACAATAACCCCTATGAAGACACAAAAACGGGACTTGTGTACCCTGCCCGGAACAGGGTTACCGGGGCCCCACCCTGGAGCCAGGCACCATGAGTAAATGCCCGGCCACCAGACGCTCGCTGGCGAGCCCCTCCCCCAGGCCTGGCTCCAGGGTGGGGCCCCGGTAACCCTGTTCCGGGCAGGGTACACAAGTCCCCATGGTACACAAGTCCAAACGACCCACCACCAATGGGAGGGGCAGTAGTAGGGGTTTGGTGCGTTGTGGATCGGGCAGTGTCCGAAGGCGTGGGCCATGGCGTTCTGATCCTCGGTTGCTGAAACTGGCTTTTGGAACTTGGAATGTTACCTCACTGGCGGGGAAGGAGCCTGAGTTGGTGCGCGAGGTTGAGAGATACCGGCTAGATATAGTCGGGCTCAGCTCAACACACAGCTTGGGCTCTGGGTCCAATCTCCTTGAGAGGGGCTGGACTTTATTCTTTTCTGGAGTTGCCCATGGTGAGAGGCGGCGGGCAGGTGTGGGCTTTCTCATAGCCCCTCGACTCGCCTGTATGTTGGGGTTTTCTCCGGTGGACGAGAGGGTAGCTTCCCTACACCTTCGGGTTGGGGAACGGGTCCTGACTGTTGTCTGTGCTTATGCACCGAACAGCAGTTCACAGTACCCAGCCTTCTTAGAGTCCTTGGGAAGGGTGCTTGAAAGTGCTCCTCCTGGAGACTCTATTGTCCTACTGGTGGACTTCAACGCTCACGTGGGCAATGACAATGAGACCTGGAGAGGTGTGATTGGGAGGAATGGCCTCTCTGATCTGAACCCGAGTGGTGTTCAGTTTGTCCATCACGAACACCATGTTTGAAAACAAGGATGTCCATAAGTGCACATGGCACCAGGACACCCTAGGCCGCAGTTCAATGATTGACTTTGTAGTCGTGTCATCGGACTTGCGGCCATGTGTTTTGGACACTCGGGTAAAGAGAGGAGCTGAGCTGTCAACTGATCACCACCTGGTGGTGAGTTGGATCAGGTGGTGGGGGAAGATGCCGGTCAGACCAGGCAAGCCCAAACGTATAGTGAGGGTTTGCTGGGAACGTCTAGCAGAAGAATCTGTCAGATTGATCTTCAACTCACACCTCCGTCAGAACTTTGACCAGATATCGGGGGAGGTGGGGGACATTGACTCAGAATGGACCATGTTCCGTTCCTCCATTGCTGAAGCGGCTGACTGTAGCTGTGGCCGTAAGGTAGTTGGTGCCTGTCGGGGCGGTAAATCTTCGAACCCGGTGGTGGACACCCCAGGTGAGAGATGCCGTCAAGCTGAAGAAGGAGTCCTACCGGGCATGGTTGGCCTGTGGGACACCAGAGGCAGCTGGCAGGTATCGACAGGCCAAGCGATCTGCGGCTTCAGTTGTCACCAAGGCAAAAACCCGTGTATGGGAGGAGTTTGGTGAGGCCTTGGAAAGTGACTTTAAGTCGGCTCCGAAAAGATTCTGGCAAACCGCCAGGCGACTCAGAAGGGGAAAGCAGTGTGCCACTAGCACTGTATATACCGGTTTGGTAACCTCAGGGTCACATCGCTGCTGTTTGCAGATGATGTGGTCCTATTGGGGACATCAGGCCGCGAACTTCAGCTTTCGCTGGATCAGTTTGCAGCCGAGTGTGAAGCGGCTGGGATGAGAATCAGTACCTCTAAATCCGAGACCATGGTTCTCAGGCGGAAAAGGGTGGAGAGCCCTCTCTGGGTCGGGGATAGGCTCTTGCCTCAAGTGGAGGAGTTCAAGTATCTCGGGGTCTTGTTCACGAGTGATGGTACAAGGGAGCGGGAGATTGACAGGCGGATTGGTGCTGGGTCAGCAGTGATGCGGGCTCTTTACCGGTCTGTTGTGGTAAAGAAAGAGCTGAGCCATAAGGCAAGGCTCTCGATTTACCGGTCGATCTACGTTCCCACCCTCACCTATGGTCATGAGCTTTGGGTAATGACCGAAAGAATAAGATCATGAATACAAGCGGCCGAAATGAGTTTCCTCCGCAGGGTTTCTGGACTCTCCCTTAGAGATAGGGTGAGAAGTTCAGTCATCCGGGAAGGACTCGGAGTAGAGCCGCTGCTTCTTCACGTCGAGAGGAGCCAGCTGAGGTGGTTCGGGCATCTGGTTAGGATGCCTCCTGGACGCCTCCCTCGGGAGGTGTCACAGGCAAGTCCACCTGGGAGGAGACCCCGGGGAAGACCCAGGACACGCTGGCGTGACTATATCGCCCAGCTGGCCTGGGAGCGCCTCGGAATCCCCCTTGGAGAGCTGGTGGAAATGGCTGGGGAAAGGGAGGTCTGGGCTTCATTGCTTAGGATGCTGCCCCCGCGACCCGAACCCCGGAGAAGCGGAAGATAATGGATGGATGAATGGATGGGTATTACAGAAGATAAGATTTTTTTAACTTAGTCATAATTAATTTCATAAAACTCTTTCTGTGAAGCAGTTAAGCAGGACAAAGAGATATATCTTTCTTCAGTAGCACTTAAACTATTACCTTACTTTACATTGTGTGAATAAAATGCCAGTCATAAGTCATTCTGAAAACAGATATTACTACACACACACACACACACATTTTCTAATCCACTTTTCCTCCTGGGGCAGGGGCTTGTTCTGGAGCTTGTCGTAAAGCTCATGGGGTGGAAGGCAGGAAATACCCTGGACAGGTTGCCAGTCTACCACGGGACAGACAAACAGACATACACATTCACACACACACACACACACACACACACACAATATAGCATTTCCAGTTCACCTGATTGCATCTCTATGGACTGTGGGAGGAAACCCACACAAATGCTGGGAGAACATAATCCATACAAAGGACCATGGTCTTTTTGTAGACTATAGGACAGTAAAAGAAAGATTCAGTGGTGAACCTGGAGCTTTCTCAGTATCTGAAAACACGCCCACTTACTCTGCTGGAGAAACACATACAGGTTATCCAAATTTCAGGATAATGATCTCACTTGGTGTTGCACTACATTATGAAGATTAATTATTAGAGGCATTATTGTGTCTAGGAAGAAATAACCAGTGACAGAACATAACTCAGAAAACAATTAATCCCTAAGTAATTAAAAGACAATATGTCATATATTCACAACATCTAATGAATGATATTAAAGATATTTCACAGCAACGTTTATAATTGGGTCTTCCTTGTTTATTATCAGCATATTGTGAAAAAATACAATAACAAATAAATAAACAATATTGTGAGCATCAAATTATTTTAACAAAAATAATTTCCAATAGCCTATGGAAACAGCAGTTCCATTCTTATAAGACTATGTGAGTCATCATCTTTTGAAACCCTTGCTCTTAAATGGAAGAGCCCATACATCTTGACACTAGTTCTCAGTTATCATCCCCTTAAATATAATATATAATATAATCTCAGAGATATAGGAGCTTTTTACATTTCTGTGCACTACAACTACTAAACTTATAATTTTATGAGATTTGCTGCTGAGTTTCTGAAATTGACAGAATGCCTTTGTATTAAGCAATACATTGATGTTACCAATAACAACGGAGGACAGACCCTTGGTCTTGTGTTTACAGACTCTACTCTAGTTAACAGTTTGCAGGTCTATGATCTTGGGGTCGCTGATGGTAAGGTGATATCCAAGAACGTATCACTTCAGTGTCTCTCCAGTAAACCCAAGATCAAGTGTCTCATGAGTTATTGGCATTCAACCCAATTATCATGAAAAAAGATCTCCAAAATATCTCCCATCACAACTTTATATCAGTAGCTGAATCAGTGCAATTATAAATCTCTGGGCTGTGTTTTTAACCATTATGCCCCAGTCAAGGCAAGAGAAGGGTCTTTTTCACATTCATATCCAGGGCTCACACCTGAATTATGGAAAATGAAAACCTCCGGATGTGCTCTAGAGAGATATTATAGACACTCTGGGCTTACTGTCCACAAAATGGCTTATTGTGAGCACCAAAAGGCATATTCAAGATCTCTTAAAGAGGGAAAGTCAATTTTTTATTCAGAGCTCATTAATACACAACCTTCAAAAAGGTTGCTCACTACTATAAATCAACATCTCCAGCCACAGCAGTCTTCTACTATGGAGATAAATGAGAAGTTTAATAACTTTATGGATTTTTTTATTTGAAGTGTATAATATTCAGGGACGGATTTCCAGCTCTTCTTTCCATCCTTTGTCAGCTACAGAAGTGCCAAATGATAGGTTTCAGCCTCTTCTTTCTTTTACCAGTGTCACCCAAATACAATGTAGAGGAAATCATTATAAAAATGAAATCCTCTATATGTGCCCTGAGTTCTATGCCTGCAGCACTAGTGAAATTACGTATGCCTGCTCTTAGCCCTTTTATAACACAGGTTATATATTGTTCCCTTCAAACTGGGAATGTTCCACCTGTACTTAAAACTGCCATTACCCAACCTATCCTTAAGAGGCCTATACTGGAGCTGGATGTTTTGGCTAATTTCAGGTCTATCTCTGCCGTTTTTTATCAAAAGTGCTGGAGAAAGTTGTAGCTGTTCATCTTCAAGAACACCTCAGTCATAACCATCTCTATGAAAAGTTCCAGTCTGGATGCTGTGCCTTTCACAGTACTGAAACATCCCTCCTGAAAGTGACAAATGACCTTTTGATGGTAGCAAATAGGCTTTAGGTATTAAATATGTTCTGTATCCTCTGGAGTTCTGCAGGGATTGTTCCTGGGCCCCATTCTTATTACTATTTCTATGCTTCACCTCGGAGATATTATCGGTTGGCATGGCATGTCATTTCACCTTTATGCTGATGATATGCAGCTGTATAAGAAGGTCCCTTCTACTCACTCTATAGTCATCTCCAAGCTTAATACCTGTTTGGTGGAGATAACTAAACAGATTAATCACTAATTTATCATTATCAACCTTACATATAAAAACTCAGCAGACAATGTATGATCACGGTCATTTTGGATAACAAGTAAAATGACTATATTTGCATTGTATATACTGCAAGCCCCTGTTAGTATCACTTCCACTGCAAAAAAAAAGGTCATATTTCTCAAAAATGAACCGAACCTACTCTACATTACTGGTTACACCTAAACAACTGAATTATGCATACAATTTTCTTAAATTGTGAAATTCCTCTTTAACTTTTACAATCGAGATTATATTTGAAGCGATATTACATCTTGAATATAATGCTAAATGGTGATAGATGTTTAAAGTTTTTTTTTTATTATTTTTCCATTGTTGTGTGCTGGGATAATCTTGATAACAGCTAATCACAGTATATTCCCATCACTGTAGTCTAGCATAAACCACTAATGAATAACAGCACAATATACTCATATACAGTCAGCCACTATATTAACATCACAGGGCGTATCAGAAATGTAAAATATATAATAGTCCACAAATTCACAGTATAAGACTGAATACAACAATTACATTTTACATGTCCTTCACTTGGTTAAAAAAACAAGTCAAGGACAGAGGATGGCTCTTACAAATAGTGTTCCAGAGTGAATGTATGGAGTAGAACAGAGTGTACCAGCCTCCACTATACGCTTCTGGTTTTCTCAGGACTCTATAAAAACTTTCACGTGTCATTGTGCCCTACAAACTGGCTCTTGGGTCCAGCACTTTTTATAGACAGGAAAGTAAAATACCTTCTCTGATGTAAGACAGCATGTGATGGGCGGAGGATTTGTTCCACAGAACCCTCTCGCGTGATTCGCTGTGGCGACAGCCTGCAGTGTCACTCGTAGCTGTGGAGGGACGGGCGGAGCCTGAATACTGAATGAGGAAGTAGTTGAAAGCGGTAACCGCAAGCACTTACCGGTCAAGTCTGTACTGGCGGTCACCACTCATAGTTCAGCCGGAAAAACAGCGACAACGAGCCAAAACAAGACAAACAAACAAAACCATGAAGATCTGGACGTCGGAGCACATTTTCAAGTGAGTGCTGAATATTTAGTGGTTTCTTCTCGACGCCAAATCATGTCGGACGACGTCGTTTGTTAATCTAGCGGCTTGTTAGCTAACTAGCGGTTAGAACGAGGATAGTCACGTGTAAGTCAGCTATCCTCGCGTTGATGCGGGTCTTGGGTGAATATCGCAGTTGAAGCATCTACAGGGTAAACCTTTGGATCCCTTTTTTGCGGTCGAATTAATTAAAAATCTTGTTTTGCTAACCAGGGAGACGTTTCTACTGATTAGCTAGCTGGCTAACCTAGCGTTAGCAGGCTGAAGGAAAGCCTCGACCTTGGCCGCCCCTGTGATGTGTGGCTGAAGTTGATGGCGCTATCGCTGCATAGTTTAACGTAGTTAGTTAACCTAGTTAGTTAACTGGGGAGGGAATTAAAGGGCACACTTTAGCTGGTGATGCCGAAGTATAAGTGGTTATGTCCTAATTTGAGGGTGTATCTATTGCTGGAGATTAGCTACGATAACTCCTTTCATTGACTGAGTGGCTGGCTAACGTTAACTAGCAAGAGGACCATGTTAGGTCGTCTAAGATCCAGCATGTGTGTAATTAAGTTTACAATCTTGTGTTGGCCCCTTTTAAGAGAAATCCTTGAAGTACGGGAAGAACCTTGAAACGTCTCGGTGTGGTAACTATGGACCCCGTAGGTTAAATAAACTGTTCTGACGCTGGAGGCCGTGCTGTAGATTGGTGGTCTGTTCTAAAGGCTTTTTGTAATCTCCGTTTTCTCAGATTTCACGAAATGTGAGTTCACTCCTGCCTTGAGTAGCTAGAGAGTAGTTTGGAGACAAGTTTCCTTTCTCTAGTACAAATACTGAACCTGAAAGCTGACCTCAGCTAAGTTATTATTGTTTTATGAGCTAGGAATTCTCTAAAACGGTATTTCCAGGGGTTAGGGCATTGGTCAGATTAGCCGTCATGTATGTGTCTGTAACGCGTTTGCGGTTGTTTCTTTAATTGTCCACTGAAAGAATCTGCATGACGGTCAGATGTACGTATTTGAACACGGTGTACTATAACGGTGCATGTTAGAGTTGATCTTTCAGCTGTGGACCCACATCTACAGCACGCCGTAGTAGGCGATAGTGTTTCAGTACTATTACGCTGCATTGCATAACTATCCTTCACAGTAGTGTGACCCTTCCCCTACATGGTGACGCAGTACGACGTCACTCAACGCGCGTGGTATCTGCCGCAAGAGTAGAAACAGGGCTTTGAGGAGTGTCGACGACTTTTATACGATTTAAACGCTAGATATGTCAGTTCGTTCTGTATCTTATTTTATTTTCTCAATATTCTGTACTTCTTATACTTGATGTACTGTAATTATTCTGCTACATTTAAGTTATTGCTCTAGGCTGATACTAGGCAAGCGATGGGCAGAAGAAATGTTGCCAGTTCCTTTGTACATACATCCTGAAATGTCCATTGTGAATGAACATAACGAAGTCTTACTTATGTTAGTACTGTTTCACGTCAGACCTTTTACTCTGCTCATGTGTGATGGAGAATTCGATTACTATAAAGTCATGCTTCTTGGATCAGAGCAGTATAACAATACAAAGATTTTTTTTCTCTCTCCGTAGTTTGCAAGCTGTTTTATATTTTAGATTAAATATCTGTCACATTCCTATTACGTGGTTAGTCTGGTCTGCAACCATACGCAACTGTGCCTAAACATGTTGCAATTTTGCAAGTTTTTTTTAAATTACATGGGATTCATGTCTTGATATCTTATCTGTAAAAATATGTAAAAACAGTAAAGACAATGCCTTATTTGTGTTCTGTTTTTTTTTTCTTTCTTTCTTAAAATAAAGCCACCCATGGGAGACCGTGACCAAAGCAGCAATGCAGAAGTACCCAAACCCCATGAACCCCAGTGTGTTTGGGGTAGATGTGCTAGACCGCACTGTGGACCAGCAAGGCCGCCTTCACAGCAAACGCCTGCTCAGCACAGAATGGGGCCTCCCATCTATTGTTAAATCAGTAAGAGACGGACGACTGTTTCTTTTTTATTGTATTATCTTGTCCTTTCTCTTTGCTGATGAGTTAAATAGCACTAGAACAAAAGTTGTTTTATTAGGTTTCAAAAATAGTGTGGCTGCATTGTGCATATGGGAATGTGTAAACTCCATCGATAAGATTGACACATTTCACATTTTGCATGTGTACATGCATTTACTTCATGTGCCATTTTAATCTCTGGTTGCTCCTTGCCACCCAGCCAAGTAAGTCCATCAAGTTTTTACCTACCTTACATATCTCATTGTCACCTGGCATATATTCTTCCCAGGGTGATTTCATTAATCCTTGGGAAATTTACAAGGTAAACAAAATAAAAATTAGCAGGCTGATGAAAGTAAAGTGAAGAAGAGACTGGATAACTAGTTTCAGCTTTACTTTTCTAACAAATATTTGTAGAAAACTGTTCAGAATGGGGGTCCTTTCTGTGTGGAGTTTGCATGATCTCCCCGTGTCTGTGTGGGTTTCCTCCAGTTTCCTCCCACAGTCCATAGACATGCAGTCAGGCCGACTGGACATGCTAAATTGCCCCTAGGTGTGAGTGTGTGAGTGATTGTGTATGTCTGTCTGTCTGCCCTGCGATGGACTGGCGACCTGTCCAGGGTGTATCCTGATTTCCACCCAATGGCCCCTGGGATAGGCTGCAGCAATGGTTGTGAAGCTGTGCACATAGTTTAGTATGCTTGGGGAAAAACAGCAAATATACACTACCTGATACACTTCCAGGTGCAGACATACTTCTGCTAGTTATTGGCCCCATGTAGCATGGTAGCTTGCTGCAACTATGTTTGAACATGACAAACATTTAGAGCTATGAGTTAAAATTGTTTTTGAAGACAAAACAAGTAGTAAAAATACCATTAGTTTACTGTTCATTCTGAAGATTTTCAAACTTATTTTCAGCCATTTATACAGTACCATGAAAACCTCATACCAGCACATGTCTAGTACATGCTGTTCGGTTCACCCCTGTGGTGTCTTGTTTCATGCAGTATCATTTGCAGTTTGTGTCCTGGTGTAAATTGGCTGCCCCTCTCTCATTGTGAGAGTTGAGCTCCAGTCATATTCTGTCCCTTGCACATTCTCACATTCACATGATAGAATTGTTTGCCCACCATGAAATTTGGTATTGTTAGTACACTGATTCTACTCCTTAGGTCTCATGTGATGTCTGTAAAACAGAAGCCCTGTTTTGATGCTCTTGACTTGTTGAAGTGGTTGTTTAGCTGCCAGCCTTTTTTCTGTGAGTATTTTCTTTATCTAGTAATGGTTAATGATGTATGATAAATCCCATTTGTTTCTTTGTTTTCACAGATTATTGGTAATGCACGAACATGTACGTATGTTCAAGAGCACTCTGTTGTGGATCCTAAAGAGAAAACTTTGGAACTTAAGTCGACAAATGTAAGATCTTTTTTTTTTTTTTTTTTTTTCCCCAAAAGCTAAGCAGAAAGGAAACAATCTGCTTGGCCAATTATTTCTTTACTCCATTATAAAACATCTTACACACTAGGTGCCTTTACTCTTTATAACTATTACTTCTGGTGTATGTGTTGATGACCTAAAGACTAAGGTGTTTTAACAGTCAAATGAAATGGTTGCACAAATATTAGACACACAGTTAATGTCATATAAACACTTTTATGTTCACAGATTACATTTACCAACATGGTGTCTGTGGATGAAAGGCTCATCTACAAACCGCATCCTGAAGAACCAGAAAAGTAAGCCCTCCATTATTCATGTTTTATACTGCCTGAAGACAAATTTGTGAACCTGTTACACATTCTTGTTTCTTCAGTTCTTGTCCATTTTATGAGTTTTACTTATCATGTAGTGTGTTTTACAGTTGTGCAACTATAGACTGTTGTGCATCTCTTTCTCTCCATAATTTTGTAGAGCGCTTTTATTCTGTTAATGGCTAGGATCCCTCAAAAGCAGGTGTTCTTTGGGTGGTGGATCATTCTCAGTGCTTCAGAGATTGGGCCTATTGCAGATATTGCATAATTGCCTAAATAAAGTTATTTTTAAGTTATTTTGTAAACTAAGGCAGTCATAAAAGGAACATGCATGAATTGTTGGCTTCACTTAATGCCCAAATAGCCTTGCCTTATATCTCCATTTTTAACTACTCTGTTGTTACAGTATAATGTTTAGCCATGTACACGTATGCTTAAATCGTTCTGATGACATGAGTGTGAATTTTGTTGATGGTGTCACAGGACTGTGCTGACACAAGAAGCAATTATTTCTGTGAAGGGAGTCAGTTTGAGCAGCTACCTGGAGGGGCTTATGGCAAACACCATCTCGACCAATGCAGGAAAGGTGGGATCATTGGAGCCATTCTTCTGTTTGTCTATCAATTAGTGCAACACGTGCTGCTTCACTGTGTAGTAGAAAGTATGGGTAGATCATTTTGAAGTAGTCTGCTTTTCAGCTAATAATTTACTAATATTTTAGATTATCCAATTCCTTTCAATCCAAGATAAAGACGACACAAGTAAACACATGTAAACCTAATAATTGGTTGTGCCAGTAACAATTGCAATCAAACGTTTTCAATAACTAGCGGTTACTGTTTTACATTGCTGTGGAGGAACGTAAGCCCATTCTTCTTTGAAGAATTGTTTTAATTCAGCTACATTGGAGGGTTTTTGAGCATGCAATGTCTTGCTGCAGCATTGCAGTGGGATTCAAATCCGGACTTTGACGGTCTCGCAAACCTTTTGGGTTTCTTTTGAGATCTTCAGAGGTGGACTTGCTTGTGTGCTTCAGATCAGTGTCCTTCTGCATAACCCAACTTTAGGGCAAAAACGGACTGGTGGACATTAGGGGTGAGCGATATGGCTCTAAAATAATATCACAAAATTTCAGGGTATTTTTGCGATAATGATTGGTGATATGACAAAACACTGAATAGCATTTTATTAATTTCAAAAACATGCTATTGCAGCAAAATAAATGTTAATGTTTTATTTAGTATAATTTTTTTCAAATATTCAGTAGACAAAAAAACTGATTCTGATTGAGATATTAGTAGGATTATTAACAGATTATTAGGATGCATGTAAACACTGCTATCGGCTGTTGAGCACTCTTCGTGGCATTAGCCACGTTTGCTAGATTACGGAATGGAATAACTCCATGTAAACACCTCAATCGGAATAGTCTAGTCCGATTGAGGCCATTCGGAATACAATTTCTATCAGATTGAATGAGCTGGGTAAACCTCTAAATAATCCGTTAGATAAAAGAATAATATCCGTGTAAACGCCTGAATCCAATTACATTCCAATCGGAATTTGAATGTACGTTCTGCGCATGCGCGCCATAGGGAAAGGTTTATAACATTCAACATGGCGGAGCAGAAACTGGTCTGCAGAGGAGACGAAGTTCATGCTCTGAGCTTTAAAAGATGGCAGTGGGACGGACGTCCAGCTTATGTGTCTCAGAACACGACGTATTCCTCTCACCGCTTCCTTTATAAGTATATGTGAAGGACATGTTTCTGAGTCTGACATCATTTTAAACCAATTAAAAACACAAACGCGCCAACTGGTGATGTTCATGTGATGTTCGCTGTCATGGTAAAGTTTACTCTAAGCGCTACTCCACGCATGCGCGTCATTTTGCATCGGATTACTTGTAGTGTGCATGTAAACGAAGATTTTCCATCAGATTGTTGAATAAAGTGAGCATAAACACCTCAGGATTGGCAAAAGTATTTGCGTGTAAACACGGCCATTTTTTGATTTTCCTCATTCTCCACTGAGCGCTTGTGCTTGAGGTGGTGAAACAGATTAGTTATGTTTCCCCCTTTTTGTTGTTACAGGATTCTTGCATATCTTGCATATTACTGTGATCTGTTGTACATCTGAGATTTTATAATCAAAACACCTCCACACTACTGACGTCGCTCCCCTTTTTGGGAGAAACTCCACCACAGAGCTGCTTTGCGCCATACTTCTTTCTGTTCCAAAATGACTCGCGCAATGAACGTACGCCATGCGCATGATGTCATTACGTCAACAAGTCAGAATATCGCTGTTATCACAATATGGATTTTTTTTATTGTTTAGAAAGTTATACCAGTATTATTGCGTATGATATGGTACACCCCTGGTGGACATTCTCCTTCAGGATTTTCTGATAAAGATCAGAATTCATGGTTGCTTCAGTTATGACAAGTTGTCCAGGTGATGCAGAAGCAAAGCAGCCCCAGACAATCACACTAGCACCACTATGTTTGAATGTTTTGTAACAATCACCTTGACTCTAAAATAAGTTTAGTTTACACTTACACTTAAAACCCTCTGATTAAACACCTTTCATGTGGCTGTGTCATAGTTGGTATGTTTTTATGGTGGAATCTGGTGTTAGCTTTATGCCAGATGTAATGGGATCCAAAAAGTTCCACCTTTGTCTCATCATTGCACAGGATATTATCCCAAAAGGCTTGGGGGAGGTCATGTAGATTTTGTTTTTGGCAAATGCGAGATGTGCCTTTGTGGTCAGTCATAGTTTGCGCCTTGCATCTTGCATTTTTTGCCTTGTGTCTGTCCTACTGTGGATCAGTGTATGTTGACTTTAACTGAGGCAAGTGAAGCCTGCATTTCCTTAGATGTTCATCTGGCTTCTTTTGCGACCTCCTGAATGAGTTGTTGGTGTGGAATTTCGGTAGGCTGGCTTCTCCTGGGATGGTTCATCACGGTTTTGTCCATTTGTGAATATTGAGGATTCTCACTGTGATTTGTTAGAGGCCAGGGTTTTAGCAATGACTTTGTTACCCTTCCCAGACTAGTAAATATCAGTGACTTTCAAATCAGATCACATTTACTGTCACGTCTGCAATTAAGATGCGGATAGATGTACAAGATGTCGATCTATGTGTGCAGGTATAGATTTGCTAAATAGAAATTACAGTGAGATCAGAGTGAGTTGAGACTTGAGGTGTGGATTGTCCATGGAGAACATGATGATGATGATTATGATGATGATTCAGAGGTGCAGTGACAGGCCTTTAGCCGGATACACCACCACTACTGGCTGTTCAGCAGCCTGATGGCCTTTCTCAGAACCAGCTGGTTCTGGACTTGTACTTCTGTACATCCTCCCACTCAGCAGCTGTCAGAATAAACATTGGCTTGGGTGGGTGAAATCCCTTAGAATCCTCCTGCTCTTCCTCAGGCAGTGGCTGGTGTATTAATTGAAGAAGTTTGGGAGCTGAACCCAAGTGATGTGCTGGGCTGTCCCCACCACCCTCTGCAGATCTTTCTGCTCATTGGTAGTGCAGTTCCCATATCAGGAGGTGATGGAACCTGTTAAAATGCTATCCACAATACTTGTGTAAAATGTTGTACGGATGTGGGGTTTCATGCCAAATGTCCTTAGCCACCTGAAGATGACACAAAAGCGACTCTTCTGCTTCACCAACCATATGGTGTGTTTGGTCCATGTTAATTCATCTTTGAACACAGAGGAATTTGAAGCTGCTGACCCATTCTAAGGTGGCTCTATTGATAGTGATGGGCGTTCTCTTGCTTCCTGAAGTCCACTAGGAGTTCCTCTGTCTTGTCAAGACTGAGTGACAGTTGTTCCCCTTGACCTGATCTCCAAGGACCACGATCGTGGTGTCCTCTTTGAATTTTATGATGTCATTGTTCAGCCAGACACGGCTCCAATCTGTATTTAAATCTCTTTGGAATGTGGCATCACCTGCTGCTTTTGAGACCTTTTAGTCTGCTTCACGTTGTTGAATAGGTTCAATTTCAGTAATGTTTAGATTAAGCAGGTCCAGCAGTAATCATGCCTGGGTGTGTCTAGTGAAATTGAACAGTTTATTGAATTTGAACACCCCACATTTGCACCATGGGGTCTGCTCCACTGTAAGTTACGTACATACATTTTTACGTACATACATTTTATCAGACAGCAAGGAAATTGTCACTTTCTAAAAAGTAATGTAAAATGTAAACTTTATAGTTAGGGTTTTGAGTTGTAGGATGTACACTAGACATAGGACCATTTGGAAAAACCTTCAGTCAATCCCCTCCACAAATTATGGCTCTCATCTGTCTTTGTTTTTCTACCTGTCTGCAGGGCCGTGAAGCAATGGAGTGGGTTATCAGGCGTCTGAATGCAGAAATTGAAGAGCTGGCCATCACAGCAAGAGGCAGCATACGGACACCCATGGCTGCAGCAGTCACAGAAAAATGACCTTTGCACATGTCTGTATTCCTTGCTTTATCACTGAGGATCTCCTGAATATCATGCTATTTCTCCCTCGCTCTGTTTGTATTTATATGCCAGCATAGTATCCCTCTCTGTCACTGTGCTTTTCCTTGTACATAATGTTTTTTTCCAGTTTGTGGAAAAATGTTCCCTCCAACTCCCTCATGATATAGCATCTATATTAGAGGCTAGAGGGATGGTAAATGACAGAGGGAGTTTCTGCTTTTTTTTTAAAAAAACAGAGGGAAAAAAAAAAACATTGGTGGTAAGGCTGACCAAGACTGTTTAGTGAGGAACAACCAGCTGAACAAGCAGGCTGTGTGAACATCAATCAGTATGGTTTTCACAACAATGAGATCATTCCCATCATCATCATCGGCATCGTCATCTTCATCTTCTTCATCTTAAAACACCACACCTCACCATCATAGTCTGCTCCACTGTTGGTTACATACCCTTACATTCTTACTGAGTGTATGTAACAGATGTCTGATTTCACCAGACACAGAGGAGGTTTTTTGTTTCTTCACTTTCTTTTAAAGAAGAAGTTGAAATGCAGAAATGTAAACTTGGCTAAACGACTACCCACCAACCATACCAGATTGGGTATGGCTTTTGGATTCAACTCTCTAAAAGATAGCAGTGTGGTGCAAAGACTTCCTTTCAGCTTTCAAAAGTATTTAAAGATATTTGTGTGACATGCAGTGCAATGAAGGTCAGCTGGTCGTGGCTGCATGTGGTGTGTTTTTTAATTTAATTTAATTTTATTATGATCCTCGGTTAATCTAAAGTGGCACACATTGTACTGTCAGTTGTTCAGCATGGACTGTTCTGTTTAGTGCAGTTGCATCAGTACCCACACTTGAATACTGAGATAAACATCATTATTATTAGTAGTAGTATTATTATTAATATGACTATTATTAACATTTATGGGCTCAATACAGTTTATACAGTTAAGTACAATAAAGGGAACAAATTAATTTAGATGAGCTGATGTCGTGAGGAAGTTTCTCTGGTGTAGGTTCAGAGAGCACCTGTAAGCTAATTACACTGATTTTAAGTCTGGATTGCTTTGTTTGACTGCTTACCTTTGCTGAAGGTAATTTATTTTGAACGTCTAACATGCATTGACAAATTATTGAAATGGCGTCACTCAGAATGTGGTGCTGCTTCCTCTGCAGTTAATGCAGGTGGAGCCTCTCACTGGAAAATAATATTCTGGTTTATCCCATCACAGTATTGAAATGAGCTTTTCTGAGTTTTTTGAGTTTTCTGAGATGAATATTTCTAGATTGTTTAAATAGTTCAGCTCCATCTTGACAGAGACAAGTTGAGAAAATGAAGCTGAACTTTGCATTAATATGCAGACTGATGCTGTTCATGGCCTAAAATGTCAACTTATTTTTGCTTTGCTGTGTTTCAGTAAAGTATTGTTTTTAAGAAACATGATGAGCGTTGTGAAAGATGTCACTGTGACTCTACAGCCATGTCATGATGATTTTTGGCTAGTTTCTCAGATATGGGTTAAGCCTGGATATGGACTGAATTGAAGTGCCAGCAGTGACTCACCATTGGAAGTTCTTTTTAGCCTATGATCAACTTTATAGCCATAGAGTTTAATGTAAAACTAGACACATCATGGAGTAATTGCTTTTTTTTGTGGAATGGAAAATTCCCTAAATCAGAGAAAAAAATCCCTCCTCCCTGTATGTTAGGGAGTCCTGACATACATTTTTTTTCTCTGTGAGGCCAAACAATTATAACAGATAGTGGAAGGTGTTAAGAAACAGTGCATTGCTTTTGCTTACTTATTGGCTAATCTAACCAAGCTTTGGTAGTGGAGGGTAAAATACAATCTATTTATTTATTTATAATTGTTACAGTGGTCATTTATACATCTGTTTAAAAATGCAGCTTTATGCTGTTAGGTTGTGGGTGGTTTCGAAGAGTGCAAAACCTGGTTTACATTTTTAGTGGATTGAAATTTACCTCATCTTGCACTTGATGCTAGTATCTTGGCCACGAAGTGTTACAGTAACACGTTTAATATATACCTGCTGATAACATTATAATTACTATTAATATAATTACAAAACATGTGGTTTATAATGGTTTATAATAATTTGTCTAAAATAAGAAAGCAAAACAAATTTTCAGATTTGTTGAGGGTTGTATGAATAAGGTATAATACAATTATTTTGTATGTGACAAAAGTTTATTTGAAGATGAACGTTGTCTTCTGATGCTGATGATAGTTATTGGAAACCAGTCAGGCTCAGGTCTTTCCTGTATTTGCTCCAAGAAAAAAACTTTACTGTTGCTGTTTACAGGCATTAATGAAATAAAGTCTTGAGTTTGATCTATTATGTCCTTACATTTATGGTTTAGTGTAGCTGCACTTCTTTTTTTTTTTTTGATTATTTTTCATTTAAAGAAATTCCTGACAGTCCACCCTTACCATCCGCTGCCCACACTCAAATGGAATATTTCAACAGAAACTAAGCACACTTGCAACTTGGCCAGTCACAACATTAATGCATTAAGCAAGCAAAGGGTGCTTGACTGGTTATTCAGTCATTCCATAAATTAAGACTTCTATGGGCCATGTTGTTAGTTTTTTGCAGATAATAGTCACAGCTACAGAACGACGAGTTCTGTATGAAGTTAATAATGGCAGATGAGTTCCTCACAAGATTTAGGGAGTATTTTCTTTCCACTGTCACCCTTGGCTTGCTCATCGCTATAAAAAGCCCTTTCTAAATTAAATTTGACAAGATAACTAACATATATAACCAGTAACCAACATTGGCAATGACTTTTTGCTGCTGTTATGCCAGCTAGCCATACATTTTTAGTCCCTTAATGTGAAGAACTCTTAAGTCATTATTAAGCAGATCTAGGTAAGGATCCTTAGGAAAGTGTCTGTCAATGAAGAGATAGAATGCGGTACCTCCTCCCAAAAGACTTTTAAAGGTCCTCAGTGTCCCATGTGGACAGGACATACAGTGAGCATAAGGACCCATTAAGTGTTTTGCTTTGGGTTTTCAGATATGCTCTGGCAGATTTTCAGTACAGCTGCAGTTCTATTAAAAAGTAATCTAAACCCATTACTTTTTATAGCAATATATTTCTGGATAGAAAACATTTATAACATGCGTGTGCATGTGCTCATTTGTTGTGAATTTGCCATTTGTTAATCTAATTAGATATGAATGCCTCTATCGATTTTAGACTTCATGTTCCAAACAATTGTTATTCAGTTGCTCTTCTACAGTTCCAAATGACTTATTTAGATTCATTTAAAGATTCAAATTACAACCCCATTTAACATTTACATGTTTACATTTAAAATGTATATAAAATAGAATGTAATTATCTGTAAATGATTACCATTGTTGGTGAATGCAGTTGTCGCTGCATCCACAAATGCAAGTTAAAATTGTACTATTTTGGAAATCATGCTTTGCAGCGTCCTCCGGGCTCAACGCATAGTTCAAAAGCCAGTCATCATGATGGTAAAGGGATCCATTAGGGCACACAGCATGGGTGACTTGCACATCTGAAGGCACCGTTAATGTTGAACGAAATGTGCTGGTTTTGGAGCAACATACGCTGCCATCCAGATGATGTCTTTTTTAGGGAAGGCTGTACTTATTCCAGCAAGACAATGCCAAACCATGTTTTGCATGTATTACAAAAACAGCTCTGTAGTGAAAGAGTCTGTGTGTGAAACTAGCCTACCTGAAGTCCACACCCATCACCCATTGAACACATTTGGCACAGTATGAAATGAAAAACATGATAAAGGAGACCCTAAACTGTTGAGCAGCTGAAAATCTATTAAACAATATTAAACAAGAATGGGAGAACATTTTTAAAACTACAGCAACTGCTCTTCCCAGTTCCCAAATGCTAAGTGTTGTTAAAAGAACAGGTGATGCAACACAGTGGTAAACATGCCCCTGACCCAGCTATTTTGAAATGTGTTCCTAGCAACAAATTCAAAAACCTCTTAGTTACATGTGATATGTTGTCTTTGTACTATTTTCATTTAAATATATTGTCTAAATGATTTGCACATCATTGTATTCTGCTTTTATTTACATTTTGCACAGTGGCCGAGCCTTTTTTTGGAAATAAATCAACAGAATAAGGTTGAACAAAGGTATAAGATGAATCTTTCTGTCATTTTTGTTGGTTGTAGCATGCAAATTAAAGGAAAATCAGTAGGTATCCATCTGTTGGAAGGTAGAGGGGGGGGGGGGGGGGGGGGGTGTGTTCTGGAGCCTATCCAAGCTGTCATCGAGCGGATGGCAACATAATGGATAGCCCCAGTGTTCATATATGCAACTAATGTTAGATCTGACATTTTCACATACTTGAAATCTGAAGTTTTATAAATATCAGTCATAGGCTGGAGGTTAGGGAACCAGCCTCGTGACCGGAAGGTCGCCGGTTCGATCCCCAGAGCCGACAGCATGTATCTGAGATGTCTTTGAGCAAGACATCTAACCCCCAACTATGCTATGGATTGGGCTGCCCACTGCTCCGGGCAAGTGTGCTCACTACCCCCTAGTGTGTGCTCACTAGTGTTTATGTGGTGTTTCACCTCACGGATGGGTTAAATGCGGAGGTGGAATTTCCCCGTTGTGGGACTAATAAGGGTTTCTTAATCTTTAGGTGCAACAAATCAAACGTATCTGCCACTTCTGAGATGTACTGCTCAAAGCTTGCTTTACTTCATCATAGTATCATTAGTCTAGTTTTCTCCTTTTAGAGTATATAACACATGGTGCAGAAGTAGAGGATCAAAAGTAACTCAGGTAGTGCAGCTCATCCAGGATGGCACATCAACACGAGCTGTGGCAAGAAGGTTTGCTGTGTCTGTCAGCGTAGTGTCCAGAGCCTGGAGGCGCTAGCAGGAGACAGCCCAGTACACCGGGAGACGTGGAGGAGGCCGTAGGAGGGCAACAACCCAGCAGCAGGACCGCTACCTCCACCTTTGTGCAAGAAGGAACAGGAGGAGCACTGCCAGAGCCCTGCAGAATGACCTCCAGCAGGCCACAAATGTGCATGTGTCTGCACAAACGGTAAGAAACCGACTCCATGAGGATGGTATGAGGGCCCAACGTCCACAGATGGGGGTTGTGCTCACAACCCAACGCCGTGCAGGACGCTTGGCATTTGCCAGAGAACACCACTATTGGCAAATTCGCCACTAGCGCCCTGTGCTCTTCACAGATGAAAGCAGGTTCACACTGAGCACATGTGACAGACGTGACGGAGTCTGGAGACGCCGTGGAGAGCGATCTGCTGCCTGCAACATCCTTCAACATGACCAGTTTGGCAGTGGGTCAGTAATGGTGTGGGGTGGCATTTCTTTGGAGGGCCGCACAGCCCTCCATGTGCTCGCCAGAGGTAGCCTGACTGCCATTAGGTACCGAGATGAGATCCTCAGACCCCTTGTGAGACCATATGCTGGTGCGGTTGGCCCTGGGTTCCTCCTAATGCAGGACAATGCTAGACCTCATGTGGCTGAAGTGTGTGTCAGCAGTTCCTGCAAGATGAAGGCATTGAAGCTATGGACTGGCCCGCCCGTTCCCCAGACCTGAATCTGATTGAGCACATCTAGGACATCATGTCTCGCTCCATCCTCGCTCCATCCTCGCTCCATCCACCAACGTGACGTTGCACCACAGACTGTCCAGGAGTTGGCGGATGCTTTAGTCCAGGTCTGGGAGGAGATCCCTCAGGAGACCATCCACCACCTCATCAGGAGCATGCCCAGGCTTTGTAGGGAGGTCATACAGGCACGTGGAGGCCACACACAATACTGAGCCTCATTTTGACTTGTTTTAAGGACATTACATCAAAGTTGGACCAGCCTGTCATGTGTTTTTCCACTTTAATTTTGTGTGTGACTCCAAATCCAGGCCTCCACTGGTTAATAAATTTGACTTCCATTGATGTTTTTTGTGTGATTTTGTTGTCAGCACATTCAACTTTGTACAGAACAAAGTCTTCAATGAGAATATTTCATTCATTCAGATCTAGGATGTGTTATTTGAGTGTTCCCTTTATTTTTTTGAGCAGTATATATATATATATATATATATATATATATATATATATATATATATATATATATATATATATATATATATATATATATATATATATACACCAAACGTACTCATCCATGTCTTTGTGGACCTTGTTTTGTGCACTGGTGCGCAGTCATGTTGGAGACGGAAGGGGCCGTCCCCAAACTGTTCCCACAAAGTTGGGAGCATGAAATGATCCAAAATCTCTTGAACTGCAGAAGCATTAAGAGTTCCTTTCACTTTAACTAAGATGCAGAGCCCAACTCCTGAAAAACAACCCCTTACCATAATCCCCCTTCCAACAAACTTTACAAATCAACTTTTGATTTGTAAACGCTCTGGATAAAAGTAAAAAGAAATGTACATTCACTGTCCATGTTAAAATTTGAATGAAATATATTTCAGGATATCCATAACGGATATATCTAAGCATTTAACAATTAACTCTTAAAATGATTAATTATGAGAAAGTTTGCAACAGCCTTGTTATTTTCTATACATTATGAATAGTAGTCAGTAAGTAATTAGTAATTACTTCTTGTTGTTTCAAGCATACTAAGAAACTTCAGCATATTGTGACTGCATTGGTCGTGTTATTACTTACTGTCTTCAAAGTATATATTTGCTTTACTTTGGGGTTGTCAAAACATCTGGAAATGGCATTTATGTGTCAGAAACACAAAGACAGATCAGATAATCTACATTATTTTTTAACAGAGATGTCGCCTGAATCCCTTAGCACTTTACGAAAGTGGAAATAAGAAAGCCTCGTGTTCGTCTAAAATAGCGAGACTAATAGCGTCTGTGTAACTCAAATCTCTGTAACATAAGAAACTTCTGGGTACAACTGGTGGGTTTCTGAGAGGCAGAATGCAACCTCATTCATATTGGACATGGAAAATAATGGAAATCAGGTGAGAAGCAAATGCAAACTAACTTGTGTTTGTGGATATGTGGTATTTCAGTCGCTAGATGTCGCATAAGCCTGGCTCCTAATATTTTACCTTCTTGCAGTTGTAAAATGGCCCCGCTTCCCTCACACTCCTCTCAGTTTACGCTTTAGAGCGCCGGATACACTGATATGCAATAACACGTCGCAATGTAAAACTTGTCTACTATATATATATATATATATTTTTTCTCTGTGAAAGTATTAAAAGTATGCTAACTGGGCCGAAACACATGAAGCTGGGTATAAAATCCCAAATCATGGGAACCTACTTTTGTATGATTTGTAAGAAATACTTTTACCAGTCCAAAAATACGTTTAAGCATCAGAAGCTTGTGCCGTTTTCAAATCGTCTGTGTGGTTTTCTTCTGGTTAAAAAAAAAAACATTACTGGGTATATAATTACATTTATATAACAAACGGCTGATCCATGTTCTTTCGTTTCTTTCTAGCCTCTGGTTGCTTTTTGTTTTCATACAACTGCTTTGTAAATGAAAAATACCCTTAACAGATAAATAAACGAATTAATTAATTTTTACCAAGCGGCCCAGATGTTTCCAGTGTTCATCAAGTTCGGACACAGGTTTTACTTGCGGTATTCGAGCCTACAGCAAAAACATGCCCCTCACCGTCTGTTTTCTGGGAAGGTTTACTTCATAAGCTATGTCAGCTGCACCTTCAACGCCCAGCTCAACGAGCCACCCGTTCGTATCACTACATGGACTGTGTGTATATGATATCTAATCTAATTGTCCAACTACTTATTTTATCCACGAATCAAATATCTTAATAGCTGACTATTGAAGAGATGTTTACCCAAACACTGCAGTCTTATATACAGTTCGTCCTGCGTATGATTCACTGAATTCAGTTGATAAAGCTGACTGAATTGGCGACCTAAATCAAGTGTGTTGGAGCTGGGGGCAAAAAGGCTATTTTAAAAAAACGGAATCCGCTTGCCTCTAAAATATGCCTTTAAGAGCCATGCAGTATTTACACAGCTATAAACTCGTTTTAAGAAAGTTATGAGGTGGTGATTCTCCTTCTTTTTATACTCTCTTGGAAGAAATGCATTTTTCACTCACAGAAAGTCAAAGACAATTATACATTATAAGTTCACGTGTTTCTTTATTTTTTTCAATATATTCATTTTCACGATATATGATAACGACTTTGTGATATACATTCCATCTTTTGAACCACAATAACACTACACATACGGTTTTATAACATTTCCACAGCACCGATTGGATTGCACAAAATGAAAAATGCCTTATGCAAGTCTTTAGAATAGATATTCGCACACCTTAATTTCTTTCAAATAACATTTAAAAGGTTCTCTGAAAGGGACATGACAATTAGTCTAATGCGACGCTTTCCAATTGACAGGGGAAGCAATGGTCAAATTACACCTGATATACATGTTAATTGGATTTCCAACCGTTCAACGGTTTGTTTGTTTTTTCTGATTCTGACTTAGGTAAATCTATCTTTCTTTCATTCTATTTTCACCGTGAATCATAAGTCTATTTTTCATTGGAGAGTTTGTGGTGCGAGGGTTATAGTATGCAACCCCTGATCGTTGACACAATCCTTCCCTTTGATTTCTAAAAATATAGTCAATGCTGCAAGAACGTCATACATTCAGAATGCATAGCTAAAGTAGTCCTGTATTTACCTACTTGCGGTCCAATAGGATAAGCTATCTTATATTGGCAACCTATTTCTACATTCTGTCTGCTTAATTTTGTTATTACAATATGTAAACCACAAGTGTAGTTTTAGAATTAGTTTTCCTAAAATTTGATCTTTATCGATATCATTTGGGTCCCCAAGTCAAAGGTAATATTACTTTCATTTTTATCAAGCACATTTTCCACCACTAAGATGTGCAACGTATTGATCAGAACACGTATGAAATCATCACAATTTATTCTTCCATAGCAAACAATGTCACAAATTGTCATATCAATCGATTTCTTGTCTGATTTATGACTAAGCCAATCTACAACTGCCTTCCTGTAAACATTTACCTACTGAAAAACTCCGATAGGTCTAACTGTATAAACGCGCTTCGTTGTCCAAGGCATTTGTTTTGTAAGTCGCTATGTCTGTTTTATTAGTAATATTTTTTTGGTGAATATGTTTATTGGTTTCAACATCAAGTTGATGCGCACAAGCAGTGCACGTGCTTTGTATGTCGCTTGGACGTCGGTGAAAAATGAGGACGGTACATTAGGGGGAATTCGGTTGTTTAAGATGTGGGGTGCGTTGAAATATATCACCATACGGCCGCTGCCATTTCTATTGGCTAATCATGTATGTTGTATTTGAAGGCCTCGATGAGGCCCTCCATAGAGTGAATGAAACCAGAAATACTGCATATACCCCCGATCACAAATATAGCGACATCAAAAAAAACTTGGTGCCAAAGCAGCTTCCTCCACAGCAGCTTGAGATGAAAGAGGCTAGGCAGGAGAAAGCACAGTCCCGCACCCGTCAAGCTCCCCGTTAAACCCATGAGGAGTGCGAAGTGCGGCACGTATATGGCCATTAACATTGTGAACACTACGAGGGCACATCGGAGAGAGAGACCCCACGACTTGAGGCGCCCGTCGCCCCCGTAACAATCTGGGAAAAACGCTCGCCCTCCGTCCTGGAAAAAAGTCTTCTCCAGCACTTCCACAGCAGCGAAAAACGGCAACGGATATGACAGCAGAGCCTTGGCCACAAGGAAAATGTTGACAACAGCCCTGATACCGGGCGGCAAGTTGTCTGTGATGACCTCCTTGGTTTCGTCTGCCCACGTCAGATATGCCACCAGAGCGAAGAGGCCTTTGAGGATGCAAGCAGCAATGTGAGTCCAGTTCATCATGCAGTGGAACTCGCTGGGTTTCTGCATGTTACCCTCCAATGACGGTAAGAAAATCTGCGAGGTGTAGCTGAACACGATGATGCCAATAGAAATGGGGAACTTCTTCACGTCAATATAGAACTTTACTTTGTCCCAGGCCCAGTCTCGCGCCCTGGACAGGCAGTAGGCAATCACAAGGACGTTGATGACGAAGTGAGCGAGGGTGCAGAGCAAGCTGAACTTGGATACGGCTTTTAGATTTTTCAGAAAGGCGCAAGGCAGCAGGACGGCGGTGGCAATGATGGCCCATGACCTCTGGGACACGGGAAGGTTGGGGAAGCTGTTGTACATTAGGTTACCGCTAACCACAACGTATAAAATGCAGGTCATCACAAGCTCAATGATCTGGGCAACATTCACTACGTGGCCTCCGAGCGCAGGAAATCTGGGTGCGCAGCAAGCGTTGGCAATGTCAACATACGAGTCTCTCACTCGCACGAGCTGTCCGTCTTCGTTTTCTTCGTAGAGGCAAGCAATGAGGATTTTTCCCGTGTAGCAACAAACCACTGCAGCGAAAATGATGAGGAAAAGTCCGAGATATCCACCGTGGAGAATGGCATATGGCAACCCTAGCACAAACATTCCCTGTGAAAATATAAGTGGTTCAGCGTCATTATAATAACGGTAAAATGCATGCAAATATCTGTAATGCTTGGATTATATTATATTATATTATATAATTTTATATTATATTATATTGAGTGAATATTTACTACTACTGGTTATACAGAAGTTGGTTTGGTATTAATGTTGATACTGCGTTTATTTTAGCGTCGTTTATGTTGCTTGCTATTGTTGAGTCTAAGAGACGCATGTGAGTCAGTTGCCATTGCTCTGGGGTTGAATTTAGTGGGCATTCCATTTAGCTGTGAGCACAGCCACCCTCCTTCTCGCTGTCGTCATTAGAATAGATCACAGAAAAAGAGAGTGACGTAACGGATGGTGACTTTAAGGAGACTCATTACGCATGGTTAAATGTGTGTGTCTGCATCTCTGCGCGCGTGTGTATACGTTGAACAATTATTAAAAGGACACTGTCGAGGATATTGCATCAGCAATGCGCTGTCTAATAGAGTAAAAAATGTGGTTACAGCATGAATGAATCCACGACCCCCACGCCTCCTCCCAAAAAAGGAAAAAATGAGGAATTTTACGCACGATTGACGTAGATAGAGAAAACGCACCGTACAAGACATTAGCTGGATATATTTTATTTATAAAACATGTAAAAATGAGATGCTTTAAACTGTCGTATGGGGGATTACCATGTGCCCCAGCAAATTCCCCTGGCGGTGTTTAGATCAAGCGTTGACACGACACTGTCTCAGTGTTTACAAGAATATCCACAATTAAATATTTATGTTGTTATGTTGTCCTTCGGGACATCACAGTACGTTTACCACAGCCTATTGCCTGTTTATATATATATGTATATATGTATTGCACCACAAAATCGTTCTTACCTGGATGGCATTGGTGACGTTCCAGCCTGCCTCCCAAGCAGTGATTTTGGGCTTATCCTGCGAGGCAAGTTCGTTACATATGCCACCGTCTTTCGACGAGGAGGGCGGAGGACCGGTACCGTCTCTCTGGTAATGACTGTCCCCTTCCATATTGCCATCTCCCACCATGTCCCCTCCGCCTTCTCCCACCATTTCCTCATTTTTAAGAATGTCCATCTGCAGCCCTTGTCTGTGGTCATAGTCCAAATCATCACAGGCTGCGAAGCCCAGCGCTTCCTCATCAGTAGCGGCCTGGAAGCCCATTCTGGCGAACATCCCACTCACCTTTGCCTGCGATTTATTGGTAACTGTCGTCGCAGCATTAGACAGCTTGTTAGAGATCTTGCTACGGATTAATGTTGCCATAGTTGTTTTCTTAGATCAGTTCTCCACACACCTTTATGGGTATATTTCAGGTACAGTAGCCTTAGTTAAGAACAGTCTGCGCATTAAAAGAAACACGTGAAAAAATTGACTCTTCTACTGAGGTTTAGTCGTTATCTTCCGTTCTCTTTGAGAGTGCGGGAGGTACTGTCGATAACCCCGTGGACCATGTCACCTTCAGAGGTCGGTGCCTGGTACCTGCATCGTGCTTGCGCGCGTCTCCTTTTTGTTTGGGAACCGTGGCGCGTTCAGCCAGAGAAATCAGCTCTCTCCAGTCTGCCCGTGCGTAAAAAGTAATCGACGCACTTTCCTGCTGCGGTTTCGCCGCGCCACTGTTTCCACGGTCGTGTTTTCTGTGGCCGTTACTGATGCCAATGCAGCAAGCGGGAGCCTAGGGGTGGTGAGAAGGAGGCACGTGTCATCCTCCGCTTGCCAATGCGAAGACGCGGCCGCGTAAAGCTAGTGTCTGGGACTCCAGCGCGCGCCGCCACCCCGCAATAGGGGGAAAAAAGGAAAAAGAGATTTGGTGCATTTCTGAGGGAGGCGCTTGCGGTATTACAACCTCCACCCCCTTCTCACCATACACAATGTACCTTATTGCAATACCCAATGACAGCTCAGATCTTCAAGTCTTGCATAACTTTATATATATATATATATATAACAGAATCCGCAGAATTCCTTCGTTCCATTCTCAACTCTACGCACAAACAAGAAGGAAGCGATTTTAAACTGAGATTAACCACTAGTTTTGGATCTATTTTGCTTTACAAATATCCACTAACGAGTTTTTGGCTTTTTTCTCTCTGCAGGGCAAGACGTGAACGTTGCGCACTTTACTCTGAACCAACAGAAGGACTTGCGCATAGGCTAAGGTTGCTTGGAATCTATCAGCAATTTAAGAATCGGACTATTCTCCCCTCCTACTTCAAAAGGACATCAATGGCTGATAAAGGTCGTCATCTCAAACATTTATGGAACACGTTGCGCGCCGAGTAGCCTAGCTGCACGGACTAAAACGCGGTTTTTGAAATGTGTAGTTAAGATGTAAGATAAAAAAAATAATGAGACTGATCCATTTCGTTGTGTAAAGAAAGACGCCCATCAGCTTTGAATGTGCCGAAATGTTTTCTATTGAATGAATAAGAAAGCATCAAGTCAGAAATACACAGCAGCAGCTAAATGACATTCTTTCTTTTAATGACACAATGTTTCATCGTAAACATGCGCATTTATTCACAATTTTAACGCAACGACATTTGCTTCTGCTGTGGGCTATACATTCTCAGACACTGACTAAATCTGGCCTTGGATTTACAGTTCGGCGTGTTTCATTATTGAAATCTCGCGTTAGGCGTGTGCTTAATCTGGAAAGGGAAGCCAGTGGATGTAGTTTACAGATTCGGATAACATGTTTGAGGACTTGTATTTTTAATTAGATTTTTTTCGCAGCTCCAACAAATAAATAGAACGAAGTTATTTTTAGATTTGAGGTTTTCTGTGTTAATAAGGTTTTTTGGAATAGGGTCAAAACAATTTCTGTTAACGGCGGGAGGGCTGTGGAATTAAGGAGGAAAGAGGACAGGCCGAGGAGCACACGCGCCTATATAATCTCACTTAGTGTCCGTCTTTGTCTTTAACATCACGTAAAAAGCACAATAGATCAAAGACTGTCTGGACAGCAGCAGAAAAGAGGAAAACTAGAAGTGGAGCTCATTTTCCTCGACTAGCACAAATGAAGGAGAACTGGTACAGCACCAGCTAATTCAGAAATAGTTTGCTATGAATTCTGAAAGAATATAAAGCAGCATTCTAAGGCTTACATTTTTTTCTTTTTTGCAGGCCACGTTTGTTCACATTAAACAGTCTCCAATATCACTTTTCGTGAGCCATTTGATGATGGAGCACACACTATTTTCAGTCTTCAGAAATCCATCAACGCATTTTACTCATGTACACTGGTTATTATGTTTAATGCTCTAATCTGTTTCAACGCTATTGCTTGTTTCCTCGATGAGTCTCGTATTTGTGTCTCAGGACTGAAAACCGCCTGCGGGATCTTTCCCCTTGGGATCAGGGGGTTAATCGTAGCGGTGTTATCAGCTTGGCGCAGACCTTCTCTGATATGTACTTGCGCCAGTCTGATTTAACACTCTGTCGAGGAAATACACCGCGCTAGGGAAGGGTGAAGGTCAGTTCATATGAAACGGTAGGCGACAATCACATGGGTAAAACAATAATAATAATAATAATAACAATAATAATCACCATAATAATAATCATAATAATAATAATTGTTGTTGTTGTTGTTGTTGTTGTCTGTTGCATGTTATAAACTAAATTTCTAGTTTCACAATAATCGCACCCAGCATTTTAATCCTGTTATGTTGGGTCCTGAATCACGGCAGGCTTACTAGCTCGTTGTGATGGTTGTAGCCCAGAATTTCAAAAGCATCGTTAGCTTATATTCCCTCTTTAATAATATAGCCTGGCTTCTCCAGAAAGACTTGGGGAACTCCCAGGACTGAAGTCTGTCTTTACACCCTTTTCACGTCCGTCTCTTTCATTAATCGATCAAATCTGTGTCTGTAACTGTAACATCAGAGCCTTCTCTATGTATTTGACATTGCGATCTGGGAACAGAGGACCTCGAAGGCTTGAGAGTGGGAGAGACAGACAGGGGGCGACGAAGGGGGGTGACGGTGGGGGTGACGGGGGAACTTGCCTGTGCATCAAGCGTGACACTGAGCTGACAATGCAGTTCAGTAGCGCAGAACTGATGCCCCCTCCACTCTTCGCAGTCAGTTTATTAGCCATCAGAGAGATTATGGAGGACAACGAGGGTTCAGGGTGTTTCTCCCAAGAGGCCTTTCTGCAAGCAATATCTTATCTGCCGTAAACACCGATCGCAGCGCCTCTTTCAGAACACAAAGCCAAAAGGAAAAAAAAACACGTGTTCTCCCCAGAGACTGATTTCAAACCAGTTATGACTGTCACTGGGCTGCTGCCTGAATATAATATTTCGACATTTAATGTTGTTCCCAGATCAGCGATCTCTTACACAACTGTCTCTCAATTACTTCGCTGAATAATGAATAAAAGTCGAATAGCTCGAGTCCAAAATCTCAGTCAAAATCCGGAGCTTGATGCAGATGGATCCCTCCCCTCCAACACACACACACACACACACACACACACACACACACACACACACACAATCATTATCCCTGCAGCTCCTGCAGTCTGCTTTTTCCCATTACACACATGACTGAGTTAGCTAGTCAATTTGAGCCAAGCTAGCGTTGTGTGGCCCCCTCCTGCCTATATTAAAGATAATCCATGAATTAGCTTGGACTATATAATTCCAGGCAGAAAGGATATCTGAGCTTTATCACTGTGATTTGTGGGCACTGAAAAGATTAAATGTCGTACACCTTTTCATGTATGTATTTAACTAACCAGGCAATTTCACTATTTATTATAACATTTCTCTATAATGCATGCAATGTAAACAAAGTCATACAGAGTGGACTGATGTATGATGGTTCGCTGTAAAGGAACTCGACGACTCGAATTCATGGCGATAGAAACCAAAGGTCGCGATGTCGCAGCCATAATATTTGCCATTAAAAAAACAAACCTTCATGTGTCTTCATTCTGAGTTATTATATTTAATGCTCTTTAGGGACTGTTTCGCCTCACAACGCCCTGCATGTACCTCTCTGCACTCTGACATGAAAAGATTTTTAAGAATACATTTTAGCCCCAAATGTTCTCAAAACTATCGTAAAGCAGCGTCTCAGGCATATTCTCAAATATAATGCATCTTAACTATTTATTTCTGCATGAATTCGACAGGACATAAATACATAAATACAAAAAGGATATACACATAGACCTTCTCAGAGCTGTGCATTTACATAATAGTTAACATCATTATGACGTTATACTGTCTTTTCATGAGAGACGTCAAATATCTTTTTCGGTGGTCCTGTTTTTTTTTGGGAAATTCATTTCACCCCTCAATGAAACCAAGAACCGACTGCAATGGCTTCCTACTCAACAGCGCAGCAGAGCAGAAAATAACACATAACACGCTTCAATTATAGGGAGAAACTGAAAGGACACGTGTCCCCAGGGTCTACTGGGCCACTAAATTAGCCAATCACCGCACATCGGTTGCTCTCTGAATTCATTACGATTTGCATTACAATAACATCTACATTACAGCGCTGATCAGCATGTTAAAAATCCCAGTCCTGTTAGAAATTAGAAGTGTGCTAGATTACATGACTTGTAAAAGATGTTAAACTCTGTTTTTAATTTGATCTGTTTATTTATTTTTTGCGCGCTATTTTTATTCGCGTTGAACAGATCGACAGACAGCGGTTATTTCTAGTAGTCACATTTATTACTCTTTTTAAAAATTTCTATTTATGTTGAGTTTTGAGGCTGTGCCTGAGAGAAAAGGCATCTATTTTTGCCTTGACAGGACCCGCAGTAAGATACATACCCGCAGTGTGATTGTTAGTCTTAACATAAAGCGCTGCTGACGATACTGAAACAGAACATTCAGACCTCAGACCTTTTCAGACCGAGCTATCCCCTCAAGCCAAATTGTTCTTTGATACAGGGGAATACACACTCACTCAAAAACCCAGGAGATTGAAATCCAGGTGGTCTTGTGGTAACCACTTAAAAGCCTTTTCATTTATCCTAATGTGCCTGTTTAATAGCCTATTATGAGTTCCCAGGAGAAATGCAGCTTATATTAGCCTTCTCAAGCTGCTCTTGCTATGCTAGGAGAATTGCTCCTATAACACACAGTTCTTGTAATATTGTCTTTATGGGTACTGAATGTAATGCGGCAGCTGAATATTGATATGACTGCATCCAAACCTATGCCAAAACGTCAGTAAGCAAAAAAAATGTAACCTCACTCTCCGAAGCCACGCTTTGTAAAAGAAAAAAAAATGCATTTTCAGCTCCAAACTCAACATCCAAATTCAAAGCATCGCTTGTTCCCTGCAAAGAGAGCAAACATATAATACACACACACACACACACACAAAATCAATATCCTTTTTTCTCTCATTTTCTTCATCATAACTGTAGTCATTTTTTCTTTTTTTCTAGTGACCTATATGTACTCATACTTGTGCCTTGGCTTGTGTGCCATCTGTTGGCGATTAGCATTCTCCAGACATCATTACTTCAGCAGACCTGGCTCCACTCACTTCATCATCTTGTATGTTTCCCCCCGGATCACCTGACCGCTGTCCTCCAACACCCCCCACACGCCCACCCCACCCGCCTGGACACATTAACATTGTAATTGCCTTTTAGCCTTTTCCTTTGAACACACAGCAAACTGGGCTGGTCCTCAGGGATCTAGAGCCTGAGGTCTACACAATCAACACACCAATCTGTTTCCATTACAAAGGCCTTACAGCTACAGCTTCCAAGCATAATAAACTGAAACTTGAACTGTAGTTTATCCACTTCCTTGTTACATCTTTTTTTTGTGAAGATTTGCTTTACATTTTTACATGCAAATCAAACAAGCATAAAGACTGTAATATGATACAGATTCAGAAAAATGTGTTTGGTTGAACAGTCATTCAGTTAAACCAATGGAGAATGAATAGCTTGAAAAACAAAGCCTTCAACCTTGTGTGGGGAGCATGACTGTATGTGTTTCCTATTTGTCTGTAGTGGGTGTGCCCATATGTGTGTGTGTGTGTGTGTGTGAATAGCCCAGGTATTACAGGTCTTTTTGTACCTTGTAAAGAAAGTATAGCTTCATTACTATTATTTTGTTCTTCATCCTGAGCTCCCAAACCCACACTCAAGGAGATTCTGTAAATATTCATGACAGTCATTGCTGATGATATTTAATGGTTCAGCTGAAGCTACTGGGAGTTGTGTACTTCCTGTTGAGATGCTTCTATGAGTCTATGTGGTGAAAGGGCTTTATTGTCTGGGCATTACAAAGAAAAACGTGCTTCAGTTCAGTGCTGTAATTACAGTAATTAAATGCAGCCCTGCTATTGCGGCGCTAAAGCCCTGTCTGTTAATGACATCAAGCATAAAATGGCTACAAAACATGTAGAAATAAGAAATGAAAGAAAAATACTAATTCTGTATTTTTACTTTTATTTGGTTTGATTTCAGGTTTTATTTTATATTTATTTAATTAACAAGATCTTACAGTGTTTAAAGCCCCAACCAAAGAAGAAAGGCTTTGTCCTAGCAGCCCATTTCCGGAATTAGTATCATTGCCCACTCTGTTCAGAAGGCTGCTTTTGATTTGCATATGTTGTCTGATTGGAGCGGCCCCTTGAATGACTCATTGAAATTCAAAGCTCTTATGTTCTCTGTGCAGAATGACAAAGGTTTCTGCTCCATGTTATGATGTTCACTGGGTGCAGATTTTAATGAAATCAAGCAGGAGAAGAAAATGCTTTCATATGGGCATAAGTTAAATATGGAACATCAATAACTGTTATTGTCTCAAGCCTCAATCACACTTCGTAAGCTCCTGCCACCTGCTGTACAATTCAAACTTACATTGTGAGAGCATTATTGATTTTTGTGGTAATGTGCGAGACACTACTCAAGTGCTAAAGTAGAATTGTTTTTTCTCAGAGTGTGAACACGTTCCAGCTCCTCTAAAATATCATAATAGGCCATTACAATGGTAGTGGTCATTATGAAACCAGATTTCAGATAGAAAGCAAGCCATCTAAAAAGAGATGTTCAAAAGATGAATAGGCATTAAATGTAATGTATCACAAAATATTAAAAATGCTCAAACATTTCTTTTGATTTGTATGCTAACACAATTTTTTAAAGGATTGTTTTCTAGTTCTAGCCAGTTGGTTCTTCCTACCACATAATTTCGTCCAACCTGGCCAGTGCCAGCTAATGCCAAGAATCCATGGTTCTTAAATCTGCATCATTTTGAACAGTAAACTTGTAAGACACTTAAATGTACTTGAAAGAGAGTGCTCATATCACTTATGTGAGCTTTGTAAGTGGGATAAATGGGAAAAGGAATATTTCATTCTTCACAACTAACAAGATCAGGGCCAACCATATCATCGTGGACTTTTGGTGCTTTAATCAGAGATGGCTGTGGCATCTGTGGATACTATACTTTGGTATAAATGATGTCTTATTTGAATGAGCCACTCCAAATTATAAAGCAAAATTCCAATATTTTTCCTAAAGTCTAGAATAATAATTTGACAAGTATTACAAATATAAGTGTTGCAGTCTTCGTGCATGAATTTGTCCCAAGAGCTCTTGACCCCAGCACTGTATCTCTGGCTTGTGAAGGTGCCACATATAGTTAACCCCAGGGCAACTGTAAACACTCCCCACTGAAAGACGTCAATAAACATCAGCCATGTTTGAGATGTGTGTGTGTGTGTGTGTGTGTGTGTGTATGAGGATGGTGGGCTGTGCTTAGTGAGTGCAAGCCTGAGGCCATTTCACCTTGAGTTCAGAAAAGACTGCATTATTACACTGAATGAGCAACACTTTACACTGAAGTAACCTATTAGTGAACAATTACAACAATACAGATGTAATCCAGTAATCTAGCAAACTAATAATAAATTCTCTGATCATTTCTGTGCAACAGTCTCTGTTTGACCATGGACTGGTAAATTTATTGTTTGTTTTGTTGATTGATAATGAAACGCTTCCAGTTAACTTCAGAAAGTACCGTTCTGCCTATTCTATCCAGAGAATGTGGTTCATAGACATCATTTTGGATCTCACTTCACACTGAAATGTATATAAGCATCACAAAGAAATGAAGAAAGGAAGCTTGTTTCTTGTGCTGCCTAAAGGAGGCCAAGGTCACCTCTTGAGTGATGCCTCCTCTTAAAGTTTATTGTGCCTGTATTTTTTTACTTGCTACTGCTACTTGGATCTCTGTACAGCTGCTTTGTGAGAAGGCAGTAGAAAGAGCTAAGAGTAGTAATGTCTATTCTGGTGGTCACCAACTGTGTTACATGTGATCAACCGTTCTGCAAAAATTAGTTCCAGTCCTAATAAACCCCACCTGATCCATGTATTTTATTGACTTCAGAAGTCCCTGATAAGTTCAATGAGGTGTGTTAGATTTGAGTTGTAGGTGAGAAGGAGGGTTAGTGACCACTGGTCTACTCTATGAAAGACAAAATGAGAATAAAACTAGCAAGAGAGAGAGAATAAAGAGATAGAATAGAGAGAAATAAGTATTCTTTCCCAGACAGTGATTGTCCTCTCAAGCTCAGTGTAAATAATGTAGCTGGAGGTGGTACATTTCAGGAGCTCCACCCTGTAGCATAACTGCCCTTTAAAACACCTACACTCCTCCGCAGCTCTTATGTGTGTGTATATACTCTGCTGTCTTTTTCTTACAGTTGTATCTATAGGGACAGTTTAGCTGTGAAAGTTAAGCTCTCTTGGCTTTTCACAGAGCTGGTGCCTTGACCCGAGTAGCAAATGGAATTGATATGAAAAAAGAGCTCTATTGCTAAAGGGCATTGATTGCCAGTGGCTTATCAGAGTTGGCAAGGGCCTTTAACCCTTTAAATGGGCAAGATCTGCTGGTAGGTCCAGGCTTCTATTTTTCAATCCAATAAATTTTGAAAAACTGGTAATTTCTGGATAATAAGGCTTAAATTACAAAAGGCCTGGGAATTTAATGGGTTAAAGAATTCAGTGTACTACCATTGTGAAGCCTTACATTCATTTAGCCATTTTCTGTCAATTCTTCTTTCCCAAAGATTTATTGCTTAAAAACCTCTTTTATGGAGTTCGCCACAAGCAGAACTCAAACCCATGACTTAGCCTGCAATTGCTAAGCCTTTTTTCCATCTTATGTCTGTTTTACATGTATTTAATGCTTAATGGAAAGCCAAGCCACTCACAGCACTATTGCTCATCCCAGACCACCTGGCCAGTTCTATGTAGAAAAACAGTGGCCAGCATACCCATTGCACCATTTGGTGAACCACCACGGAAAACACTGCCAAGGGGTGGAGTTCTAAAATGGTGCAGAGCTGCTTGCCACTAATTGCCTCCAGCTGCAGCCACTTGGGGCTCACTCAAAGCAACTTCAAAAGCACCCTGCCGGAACAGGCGAGGGGCTACTACAGATGGTCTGCAACACACAAACCTTTTTAACCTGCACGTCTTTACTCTACAAATTCACCAGACGACACTACACAGCCATGACTCACTGGCCATTTCAGTCCTCTGCATTCAATGGTCTTTTTTTTAAACACCTCTTCCTCATCACACTTGCCAAAATTCAGATCTCAAACAAAGGGTGTGCTCCATTACATTTACTCTCAAGGGAGGAAAATACATTTAAATGTAGTTCAGCAATGGTTCTTCTACTAAGCTAGATATGTCTAAGTAAAAATATCACTAGAAACTGTAGTAGCTGTTTATCTTTGTCAGGCTTTTCTATCCCACAGTTGGTATTTATGATATGATACAGCTTGAAAATGACCAGTGTTCTAACAGTTTGTCCTACCCTTCAAGTGGTACTGGGCATGTGAACATCATATGTTCAGAATATAAAATAACTTCATCTTCCAAACATTTTATCTTGTTTTTAACCTAAATTCAGTACAGACTTGATATTGTGGTGTCTGCCGTGGGCTGCACTGCCTTGGAAGGCAGGTGCAGGTAGTTTGGTGACCATGCTAAGGGGTTCTCAGGATGCAACACGCTCATGGTTTTAAAATGGTCATTTGGTGTCATTGTTGTTTTAGTTTGTTGTGTCTAAGGATGGTGGGCTTTGTGTATCTACCCTTCATGTGTGCCCTCACATGTTACCGACTCCCCAGTTTTGTGCATTAGCCTGTATGCGCAATGTTGATGACCAAACAACATTGACCATATTCCTCTAGCAATACTTCAGGCAGGTGCCAGCAGCGTAGCTGGACATGTGGCAGGTCCTGGAAAGGCAGAGGCTAAAGAGAGAGCAAATAAAAAGTGCTGGAGGTGGAGCTGAGTATGATGGTTCAGCATGCGTACCTGGCCTGAGAAAGCTGTGCAGGAAGAGTTGGCACTGCAACATTTCCTGAACACACTGGTTCCAGAGGAGCAGAGACAGTATGTGCACTGGAGGTTGGTCACACGCCTCAATAGGACTCTCTGCTCTGGCACACTGATGGAGAGGGTAGTGTGGTATGTTGTGTTGACTTGTTAAATTGTGTCTGTGGAGGGTAGGCTTTGCATGTGATTTTGTCCACCCCCCATGTTTTGTGTCCTCACAAGTTACCCTCTTTCAGGTTTCATGCTGGGGTAGCGCTGGTAACAATAAAAGAATTACAAGCTTGTACCAATAAAAGAATCCTTTGCTATATAGAATCATATTTTCTATCAATCTGTAGAACCATTTCAAGATGAAAAGAACAATTTAAGCACAAAATGGTTCTATAGAGACTTAAAAAAATAAGTCTGTAAAAAAATAAAACTTGTGTTTTGAAATATAGCTATTCCCTTTACTAAAGAACCCTTGAAGAATCTTTTGTTTTAAGAGTATAATAACTTGTACAGCAGCAGCATGTGGACAGAGCAGGTGTCAAACTGCAGTGTTTCTTTTGTCCAGGGAGATTGCGAAGTAGCAAGCTTAAACATTTGGCATTTGAAGTCTGTGGAATTCTTTTGTATCTTTGCTGTGCTGTTTTACCCTATAAAGAGCTCCCACAAGTTTTTAAGTGAACCATTACTACCAGGCATATATTGTCTCTACAGGGGCACTTAAGGTGGGATGGACAGATCAAATAAGAAGCCATCTTTGGCCTTCAATAATTATCTTCATTATCTACTCTGGAGTTTGATGCAGCTGACTAGCCTTGCATACATCTCTGTGAAAGTTGTTTGTCCAAAGCATTAAGTTGCGTCTGCTAAATGTAATGTAATGTAATGTAATGTAAAAGTTACCAGGCTCTCTAAGTAATAAAGACTTATGTAATTGATTTTATTATGTCAAGTCAACCATTTAAAACAGTTCTACATGTAATATCTATTTTGTTTACATACATAGCTAATTCCACATCCAGCTTCATCCCCTTCACATGTAAAACTTTCATAATTGAAAAACACTTCCCATGTTGATTCTTGTATTAACACATTTCCTGTTGAGCTTTTTGGCAGCCCAGAGTGACCCCAAGAGTGACCAGAGGTAGATACAGGATTTTTTCTATCAAATTAGTCCCCAGCGAAAACTTTTGGGAGGGATTTTACCATCATACAAACTCAAAGGACATATGATGTGGTAGCTTGGATAATAAAATGTCCATATCTGTCACCACCACTGCAGAGAAATGAGAGTGGGTAATATTCTCAGTTAAAATCTGAAAATTCTGTGGAATTTTATTTTGACAGTAATTTGCAATGAACTCCTTTCATCTTATATCATTTGTAACTGTCCTTTACACAGGAAAAAGGAAATTTAAACATCAGCAGGAGCTGCTGGATTATCTAGAGAGAGCAGATGAACATTTTCTTGAACACAGCAGGGAATTCTGCTGATGATGATGCCACAAATGCTCTTCTGGGTCTTGTGGAGTGCATGGTGGCTGGAATGAAGGGACAGCAACAGGATAACAAATCTTGAAATCTTGCAGTATTTATTATAGGGACAAATTTAATTTGTTTTGCAGTTTATATTCATATTATATTATATTATGTTTATATTCACTTCACTTGCATGTTACACATTTTCTACATAAAACCTTTTTTGTCAGACATTGATTGCTGGTTTGAGAACCAAATTTTGAATGCTGTTGAATAGAAGTATTTATTACATGGACAAATTGAATTTCTTTTGTTGTTTGCTCTTACTTACATACTGAGACCATTAGCACATTACAACCATTTTCTAAATAAAAAATGATTTATCAGACAACAATTAGTGGTTTATTTCAAAAACCTTGCAGTTTTATTACTTCTAGGTACTTATATGTTATTTATAGGCACACCAGGAAACTATCAAAGACCACTTTTCCTGCCTACTGAAGTAGTCCATTAAGACAGGTTGTACATCAGCTCCTTCTGGCTGTCCATGTTCAGGTAATCTTGAGGTGGCTCCATGTTCTCATTTCTGGCTGGAATGTCTTCACTGAAGAGATCTCCATGCTCCTCACAGATGTTATGGAGCACACAGCAAGTCAACACATTTTTTGTCAGTGATACCTCCATCATCCTTTTAGCCTCTCAAATCCAATCTCTACAGATGTCCTTGCACTACTTAAGCTGGAGTTGTGTCATTGTTGCTTTGGAGTCTGAAAATAGATTCATGAGCCAACTTTGAAGGCTCCACTAGCCTATCTCCACTAGCATCCTGGCATCAGGGAATGTGATGTGTATGGGCTGAGGTATTTCAATTGCTGCATTACCCCAAAAATGTGATTCACAGTTCTGTACTTGTTGGTTTTGGCAAGCTTTCAAATGACAATGGCGACCCGTTTTGGCACAGGTACACATAATCTGTAATTGGTATTATGCTTTTCCAGTTCATACTTCAGATGATCACAGATGTAATCAACCGATTCCCATGAGACTGTAAAATTTGGATGAACTGCAATGAGCTGAATACAGGAACAATCGTATCAAGTGATGTGCTCCTGGATGAGCCAAAACAACAGGAGGCATCTGTCTTAAATGAAAATTTAAAGCGATCTGCCTTTAATTAAGAGCAAGTTATCTTTAATATAAGAAGTATGTTGTAACTGGCTACTTAATATAGATACATGTTTATACAGATAAAAGGCACTGTACCTGTTGTCTTGCACATAATCACTGTCAAAGACAGTCCCTCTGCACCTCCTACATACGATGAAAAAGCTGATTGGATAGTAAGATATGCCCTCAAAGTAACAAAGTAATGATTAATAAAAGAGGACCTTGTTCCACCATTTAGTTTTTTTTACTTTGTCTGTTGTTCTACTATTAAAAATAAAAATAAAAATTGTGACTAATAAAAATGAGGAAATACTGTAACATGTATAAGACAGTATCTCACAAAAGTGAGTACACCCCTCACATTACAACATGACAACACTATAGAAATGAAACTTGGATGTAATTTACAGTAGTCAGTGTACAGCTTGTATAGCAGTATAGATTTACTGTCCTCTGAAAATAACTCAACACACAGCCATTAATGTCTAAATAGCTGATAACACAAGTGAGTACACCTCACAGTGAACATGTCCAACATGCTCAAAGTGTCAATATTTTGTGTGACCACCATTTTTATCTAGCACTGCTTTAACCCTCTTGGGCATGGAATTCACAAGTGCTGCACCCCAGTTAGCAAAATTTATCCTTGGTTGAGTTCTAGCCCAATTCTGACTGGGTCCCCGGGCCAGATTTGGCCCATATACTGTAAAACGAGAAGAACTAATGGATGTGGCCCAGATGAGGCCCACACACTAAAAAATGTGTATAACTAATGGATGTGGCCCAGCTCTGGCCCATATACTGTAGAGTGAGTAGAACCAAGGGATCTGGCCCAGCTCTGGCCCATGTACTGTAATATGTTTAAGTTTAATGGCTGTGGTCCAGATCTCGTGGGCTCAAATATGGGACACAGTTATGGCTGACTACCCACCTTGGTCCCCAGCCCAGAAGTGGCCCTGCAGAATTCCACACTCATTTATTGCAGAACAAGCAAAATATTAGTGATAGTTCTTCCTAATAATTGATAGGTGTTGACAAAATCCATTTCCATTTCAGAATGAAAACTCCATGTTGATTTTGGTTAAATAAATAAAAACAGAAAGCCTTTGTGACAGACTACATATATGCAGTCTTTGTTCAAGGTTCTTCAAAAACATATACTGCTGGTTGTTTTGCAGACCATCTGCCTTTTGTCAAAGAGTATAATATTTTCCACATTCATAGATACATTTCTCACAATATTTTTGCATTAATTTTAAACAGTGGTGGATGAAACATTCTTGAGACAAGTGAAGAGGCCACTGAAATAGAGGCTAAATCTTACACCTTCCTTGGAGCACTGTTTCAGTGGGTTTAGAATGTAAATGTAGAATGTAAATCTCAGACATTTTATTTTAGATCAGTGATGACAAAAATGTCTGAAAAATTATGTTCTATAATTATAATATTATAAGCAGTCAATGGAATGAAAACAGTTGTGCATGTCCCTAAAACATAGGTGTCAACCCATTCATTGTGTCTTTATAAAATACATACATTCCTGAGATCAAACCAGTTTTGCAATTTGACTTGATCATGTGACACTGTTTTGCAATTTGACATGATCAACAGCTACCTTTTCTGATTCTGTGTGCAATAATTACTAAAGGTTTTTTAGTACACAATTACAAAACTGGATAATCTACGGTGTGATTTTAAATGCATGCATGTATATTATGATCATTCTGCATACATTCATTTTTACCAGTGAAGAATCCCTTAAACAAAACAAAAAGCAAAAAACATTTAGGATGTATTCAGATTGTTTATTGTGTATCACTTACTTATGCACATACTTATACTTATGCACAAAATCAAACACACAAAGGATAGTGAATACACAAGATAAAACAAGCAATGTATGTTTTTTGTTAATTACATAACCTATAGTAACATGTAATAAATAATCTAAGTTTGAAGAGGTTTGTTGTTCAAAAATGTATTTAAAATACTAGATAATGACAGTTATTCAGTGACCTTAATAATAATAATAATAATAATAATAGAAGTTTTCAATACACTTGTTCTAAAGTAAAAACTTACAATTTATAAACATTCCTAAAATTGTACATCGGTCAAAACCTGTGCACTTCCAGATGCCTAAGGATAGAGGAAAAGCATTCATCATTTACTTCTTTAGCAGATTTCCAGATAACAGTTTTTGTGTTACACTGTACAACAAATCCATTTACTGACAATCTGGAGCAATACCACTATCAGCATTTCCCACAGGTCCCTTTACAGACTGAATGAGCTCACTTTGGAAGTTGTTCCGCTGTAAGCAGTCACAGAACCCCAATAACAGCTGGTCTGGAATAGATGGGTTCTACTTTAGAAACTGAATAATGAGCCAAGATCTGTAATCAACAAAAAAGGCTCTCTAACAAACATTAAGAAGCCCATAATCAAAAATAAGCTACTTACAGGTCAAACTAGTGTAAATCACTCCTGACAATGAACCCTAATATGAACCAAGTGAACAACCACAGCACCTGATTTAAACAGTTTTAGGACTTACACAGAAGGGTGATGTGTGTGCACATAAGATGACTTAACACTGCTGCCAGGACAACATGCTAGCTCCAAGCTAATGTGCTAACCGTGAACTAACATGCTACACTATTATGCTGTAACACTTCAAAAGCACCTGCTATTCCTTTAAATGTTCAGAGTAGTTGGCTAACGTTAAACCAGCCATTAGCGGTGTACTTTGTGTACTTCTGGTGCTGGTCCTAAGCCCGGATAAATGGTGAGGGTTGCGTCAGGAAGGGCATCCGGCGTAAAACTTGTGCCAAAACTATCATGCGGATCACAAATATGATTGCCATACCGGATCGGTCGAGGCCCGGGTTAACAATGACCGCCTCCGGTGCTGTTGACCAGCAGGGTGCCAGTAGAAATTGGACTACTGTAGGTCGAAGACCATCAAAGAGGAGAGGAGGAAGGCAGGTTAGAAGGCAGCGAGAGAGAAGGAAAGGCAGGAGGTGGAGGTTAGAGTAAGGACTCTGAACATAGGGACAATGCCTGGTAAAGGCAGAGAGCTTGCAGACATGATGGAGAGAAGGACGTCCAGGAGTCCAGGAGACCAGATGGAAAGGAAGCAAGGCCAGGAACATTGGAGGTGGATTCAAACTGTTCTATCATGGTGTAGAGATGAAGAGAAATGGAGTAGGGATAATCCTAAAGGAACAGCTTGTGAAAAGTGTTCTGGATGTAAAGAGAGTGTCAGACAGGATCATGAGCCTGAAGTTGGAGGTTGATGGTGTAATTTTGAATGTGGTCAGTTCATATGTACCACAGGTTGGTTGTCAGTTAGAGGAGAAAGAGGAATTTTGGAGTAAGATGGATGAAGTCGTAGATGGTGTCCCTAGAGAGGAGAGATTAGTGATTGGTGCAGACTTCAATGGACATGTTGGTGAAGGGAACAGAGGGGATGAAGAGGTGCTGTATGTATGGTGTGAAAGACAGAAATGCGGAAGGTCAGATGGTTGTAGATTTTGCAAAGAGAATGGAAATGGCTGTGGTGAACACGTATTTTCAGAAGAGGGAAGAACACGGGGTGACATACAAGAGTGGAGGGAGGTGCACACAGGTGGATTATATCCTTAGCAGGAGATGCCACCTAAAGGAGATTGGAGATTGTAAAGTGGTGCCAGGGGAAAGTGTATCAAGGCAGCATAGGGTGGTTGTCTGTAGAATGAGGTTAGAAACAAAGAAGAGGAAGAGAGTGAAGACAGAGCCAAAGATTAGATGGTGGAAGCTGAAGGAGGAGGATGGTTGCAGGCAGTTCAGGGAAAAATTGCAACAGGCCCTTGGGGGCAGTGAGGAGCTACCTGAGGACTGGGAAACTACAGCTAAGGTGGTGAGAGAAACTGGCAAAAATGTGTTGGGTGTTTCGTCTGGTCAGAGGAAAGAAGACAAGGAAAGTTGGTGGTGGAATGAGGAAGTCCAGTATTCAGAAGAAGAAGGCAGCTAAGAAAAAGTGGGATAACCAGAGAGATGAAGGAAGTAGGCAGGAGTACTGTGAGGCTAGTCGCATAGCGAAAAGAATGGTGGCAAAGGCAAAGGCTCAGGCCTATGATGAGCTGTATGAGAGGCTGGACAGTAAAGAAGGAGTAAAGGACTTGTATCGTTTGGCTAAACAGAGAGATAGAGCTGAAAAGGATGTACAGCAGGTTAGGCTGATAAAGGATAGAGAGGGAAATGTACTAGTGAGTGAACAGAGAGTGTTGGGTAGATGGAAGGAGTACTTTGAAGAACTAATGAATGAGGAAAACGAGCGAGAGAGGAGGACAACGGGGGGAGAGATAGTGGATCAGGAAGTGCAGAGAATTAATAAGGTGGAAGTGAGGGCAGCTTTAAAAAGGATGAAGAATGGTAAGGCAGTTGGTCCAGATGACATACCTGTGGAGGTATGGAGATGTTTAGGAGAGAAGGCAGTGAACTTTTTAAACAGGTGGTTTAACAAAATCCTGGAGAGTGAGAGGATGCCTGATGAGTGGAGAAGCAGTGTACTGGTCCCCATTTTTAAGAACAAGGGTGATGTGCAGAGCTGCAGTAACTACAGAGGTATAAAGTTGATGAGCCACACCATGAAGGTATGGGAAAGAGTTGTTGAAGCAAGGCTAAGGCGAGAGGTCCAGATCAGTGAGCAGCAGTTTGGTTTCATGCCCAGAAAGAGTACCACAGATGCAATTTTTGCGTTGCGAGTGTTGGTAGAGAAGTACAGAGAAGGTCAGAAGGAGCTACATTGTGTCTTTGTGGATCTAGAGAAGGCATATGAGAGGGTGCCAAGAGAGGAACTGTGGTACTGTATGAGGAAGTCAGGTGTAGCTGAAAAGTATGTTAGGGTGGTGCAGGACATGTATGAGGATAGTGAGACAGTGGTGAGGTGTGCAGTTGGAGTGACAAATGGTTTCAAGGTGAAGGTAGGGTTACATCAGGGATCAGCTTTGAGCCCCTTCTTGTTTGCAATGGTGATGGAAAGATTGACAGATGAGGTCAGGCAGGAGGCTCCATGGACCATGATGTTTGCAGATGACATTGTAATCTGTGGTGAGAGTAGAGAGCAGGTGGAACAGAATCTGGAGAGGTGGAGGTTTGCACTGGAGAGGAAAGGAATGAAGGTCAGTAGAGACAAGACGGAATACATGTGTGTGAATGAGAGGGAGACAGGTGGAAAGGTGAAGATGCAAGGAGTAGAGGTCGTAAAGGTGGATGACTTCAAATATCTTGGGTCAACCATCCAGAGCAATGGACAGTGTAGAAAAGAGGTGAAGAACAGGGTGCAGGCAGGATGGAGTGGGTGGAGACGGGTGTCAGGGCTGATGTGTGACAGAAGGTTAGCAGCAAGAGTGAAAGGGAAGGTTTACAAGACAGTAGTGCGTCCTGCTATGATGTATGGTTTGGAGACTGTGGCTCTGTCTAAAAGACAGGAGGCTGAGCTGGAGGTGGCGGAGATGAAGATGCTGAGATTTTCGTTGGGAGTGACAAGGATGGACAAGATTAGAAATGAGCAGATCAGAGGGACAGTGAAGGTAGAGCAGTTTGGAGATAAAGCCAGAGAGGCCAGGTCGAGATGGTTTGGACATGTGTTGAGGAGGAATAGTGGATATATTGGTCAAAGAATGTTGGAGATGGAGCTGCCTGGTAGAAGGAGAAGAGGTAGACCTCAAAGAAGGTTTATGGATGTAGTGAAGGTGGACATGGAGATGGTTGGTGTAAAAGTAGAGGAGGGAGTAGATAGGGCAAGATGGAGGCATATGATTCGCTGTGGCGACCCCTAAAGGGAGCAGCTGAAAGAAGAAGAAGAAGAAGAAGAAGTAGTTGGCTAACGTTAGCTTGCGGTTAGCACTTTAGCTCGGAGCTAGTGCTTTAACTGGAGCTAAGGTTATTTAAGTACTCTGAACGTTCAGCTAGAAGGAACAAGTTAATATTATTCATGATGAATTAGCAACAAAGGGTAATGTAACTAAACCTTGAACTGATAGCCATTTCATTAATAGCCTGTGCTTTTCAACTCTTTTGCCAAAACCGCACTGTTAGCTATAGTTATAACTTTTCATTTTCCATACTGGAACAATCATTTCAAATATTTAATCTCGCTGAACTCAACTACTACACATGACAAATCATGTCACTTTTTGAAGAGAATTTGTCTTCTCCTCAGCCCCAGCTGCTGGCTTGTCCATTTGAAAATGATTAACTTCGTTAAATGAGGGACTGCAATTTCCCGCTGGGATCAATAAAGGAATCTGAATCTGAATCTGAATTAACCCTTACAACGAGTGTCATGTGTTTTCTGTAACTTCAGTAATGGGCCACTTGGACAAAAGAACTGAGACGCAAATCAACGAGCATTGGTCTGTCACAGCATTAAGATGCGGCACTCTTGCTTTATCCACACTGTTGCGTCACAACATTTATGCCAGAATTGGCCCTTAAAAGTATGTATGAGTTAAACCATACACAGCTGTTCAGCATCTGGCCCAATTCTGGCCCACATTCCCAATATCCATCCTGAAATCAACCAACACTAGCGTGTATAAGCCAGAATCGGCCCAGAATGGTTTGCTATTCCAGTTGGCCACATGCCAGACTTTGGCCAAAAATACTGAAATATAAATCAACCAAGCACGAATCTGCCACACCGTAATTGTGCTGTGGCCCTTTTCCATCAATCACATTGTTGGGCCACAACACACATACCAGAATTGGCCCTTAAACGTAAATATGAGTCAAAACCTTATCCAGCTATCCAGCAGCTGGCCCAGTTGTGGCCCAGCTACCTAATACCTATCCAGAGCTCAACAAACACTTGCGGACGTAAGCCAGAATCGGCCCAGAACTGTCTGCTATCTGGGACAGGTTGCTACTGGAATCCTCTTCCACTCCTCCATGATGACATCATGGAGCTGGTGGATGTTAGACATCTTGCATTCCTCTTCCTTCCGCTTGAGGATGCCCCACAGGTGCTCAATTGGGTTTAGGTCTGGAGACAGACTTAGTCAGTCCATCACCTTTACCTTCAGCAAGGCATTTGTCATCTTGGAGGGTTTGGGGTCATTATCGCGTTGGAAAACTGCCATGCGGTGCAGTTTCCGAAGGGAGGGGATCATGCTCTGCTTCAGAATGTCACAGTACATGTTGGAATTCATGTTTCCACTCAATGAACTGCAGCTGCCCAGTGCCCGCAGCTTGACTGTAGGCAAGACACAGTTGTCTTGGTTCTCCTCCCCAGGGCACCACCACACAACCTGGACACCATCTGAGCTAAACAATTTTATTTTGGACTCATCAGATCACATGACATGTTTTGGTCTCGTCAGATCACAGGACATGTTTCTTGCCTTCAGCAAGCTTTTGCAGGCTTTTTTGAGAGTCAGCTTCAAAAGAGGTTTCCTTCTGGGACGACAGCCATGCAGATCAAGTTGATGCATTGTGTGACATATGGTCTGAGCACTGATAAGCTGACCTCCCACTTCTTCAACCTCTGCAGCAATGCTGGTAGCACTCATGCATCTATTGTTTTAAGCCAACCTCTGGATCTGACGCTGAACACATGGACTCAACTTCTTTGGTCGACCTAGTCCTGTTTGGACTGTAACCTATCCTGGAAACCGCTGTGTGACCTTGGCCACGATGCTATAGCTCAGTTTCAGGGTGTTAGCAATCTTCTAACAGCATAGGCCATCTTTGTGGAGAGCAACAATTCTATTTCTCACATCATCAGAGAGTTCTTTGCCATGAGGTGCCATGTTGAATATCCATTGAGCAGTATGTGTGAATTGTACCCAAAACACCAAATTTAACAGGCCTGCTCCCCATTCACGCACACACACACACACACGCACACACACACACACACACACACACATACACACACACATACACATATACATACACATGCATATATATATATACTGTATATATATATATATATATATATATATATACATATATATATATATATACACACACATTATATATATATATATATATATATATATATATATACAACCCCAATTCCCATGAAGTTGGGACGTTGTGTAAAACATAAATAAAAACAGAATACAATGATTTGCAAATCCTTTTCAACCTATATTCAATTGAATACACTACAAAGACAATATATTTAATGTTCAAACGGATAAACTTTATTGTTTTTTGTAAATATTCACTCATTTTGAATTTGATGCCTGCAACACGTTCCAAAGAAGTTGGGACAGGAGCGTGTTTACCACTGTGTTACATCACCTTTCCTTTAAACAACACTCAATAAGTGTTTGGGAACTGAGGACACTGATTGTTGAAGCTTTGTAGGTGGAATCCCTTCCCATTCTTGCTTGACGTACGACTTCAGTTGCTCAACAGTCCGGGGGCTCCATTGTCGTATTTTGCGCTTTATAATGTGCCACACATTTTCAATGGGAGACAGGTCTGGACTGCAGGCAGGCCAGTCTAGTACCCGCACTCTTTTACTATGAAGCCACGCTGTTGTAACACGTGCAGAATGTGGCTTGGCATTGTCTTGCTGAAATAAATAGGACGTCCCTGAAAAAGACGTTGCTTGGACGGCAGCAGATGTTGCTCCAAAACCTGTATGTACCTTTCAGCATTAATGGTGCCTTCACAGATGTGCAAGTTACCCATGCCATGGGCACTAACACACCCGAGGCGTTTCTGGGTGTTGTTGATATATGGCTTTCGCTTTGCATGGCAGAGTTTTAACTTGCACTTGTAGATGGAGCGACGAACTGTGTTCACTGACAGAAGTGTTCCTGAGCCCATGTGGGAATATCCGTTACAGAATGATGTTGGTTTTTAATGCAGTGCTGCCTGAGGGATTGAAGGTCACGGGCATTCAATGTTGGTTTTCTGCCTCGCCGCTTACTTGCAGAGATTTCTCCAGATTCTCTGAATTTTTGATGATATTATGGACTGTAGATGATGAAATCCCTAAATTCCTTGCAGTTGAGAAACGTTGTTCTTAAACTGTTGGACTATTTGCTCACGCAGTTGTTCACAAAGTGGTGAACTTCGCCCGTCCTTCGTTGTGAATGACTGAGCCTTTCAGGGATGCTCCCTTTATATCCAATCATGACACTCACCTGTTTCCAATGAATCTGTTCACCTGTGGAATGTTCCAAACAGGTGTTTTGTGAGCATTCCTCAACTTTCCCAGTCTTTTATTGCCCCTGTCCCAACTTCTGTGGAACGTGTTGCAGGCATCAAATTCAAAATGAGTGAATATTTGCAAAAAATAATAAAGTTTATCCATTTGAACATTAAATATCTTGTCTTTGTAGTCTATTCAACTGAATATCGGTTGAAAAGGATTATTGTATTTTATTTTTATGTGTTTGTGTGTGTGTGTGTGTGTGTGTGTGTGTGTGTGTGTGTGTGTGTGTGTGTGCGTGCCATTCAGTAAAGCTTAGTATGTTTCATTGGGATAGAAAACGCAGGATTTACCAAAATAATACATATACAATGTTAAAAGTAGACTTTTAAGCTAATTAGGTGATATAGTTACTATCAGTATGGGTACTCGCTATCAGAAGAGAGCAAGTGGTAATGGTGCATGCCTAATTAAAATGCTGTCAATATTTCAAAATAAATCTACAATAAGTCAACCATGCAAAATCCATTTCAACGCATTTCCTTTATATTTATATATATATCTCACATCTTTTGTTTTTTATATATATATATATATATATATATATCTCACATCTTCTGTGTCCGTTTTGGGGGGTATGGAGAGGAAATTTCAGGTAATATAGGGGCTTGTATGAGTGCTTTTTCACTGGTTGTAATGACTGCCATTCTTCCAGCTTTTTATCTCCCTTGGTGTGAGTGCATTAAACATATATACACACACACGCAGGCACACACGCACACGTACACACACACACACACACACACACACACACAGAATCTGATCGCTTCACATTCTGCTCTCAGTGGGGGGTTGGGTCTTTGTCAAGCGTTCCCCCATCCGTCACCATACACTGCACACAAACCACTGACATTTTTGTCCCATTCTACCCCCACCCACTGTTATCATACCTATACCCACTGCACCTGATAACAGATAATCACCCTCTAATGCTTCCATTCTTATCAGCAGCTACAGCTGCAATTCCATAAAGGAGAGAAAGGAAACACCATTAATAGCTCTTCCCTGCCTCCATTCGCTCCCTGCATCTCTGTCTCTTTTCTTTATTTTTTTCATCTAGGGTTTATGAGGGGTGGAAAGCTAAAACGTCCTGATTTCATATGAAGAGCTCAAATAAATTCTGAAAAGCAGTCCTCGTTGTAGTTTACATATTTTTCTAACCAGTCAGCTGTACTTTTTGTGTGTTGCCACCAAATCTGGCTCAAATCCTTTTTATAATATAATATTTAGGTTTCACATAAAATATTCAGCTCAAATTTGTGTTTCAAATGATAATTCTTTAATCTACTGTCATTAAATCAAGGTAAGTTTTGTTTGATATAGCCTTAGAGGTATTTGCTATAATAATTTATGTGTGACCTTTTCCTGTTCTTGGAGTAGACTCTGGACAATGTACCTAAGGGCGTGCAAATATACACTAGTGTAAATAATAATAATGTAGCTAAAAGGTTTGGTTTACACGGTAAATGACAAGCAAGACCACTTTTGGAGCCAAGTTCAAAGATTTTATTGCAAATTATAAGCCAGGAACAAAAGTTGACAACACACAATATCAGCATTGTTTACCAATTCAGCTAACAGAAATATTACTTTTGAAACATTTTTTCATGGCTTTATCAGCCTAAGACTTTAGAAATGATGTGCCAAATCATCAAAACAGTGCCTAGTATCAGGACAAATAGTCACTGAACATCTGACTGCAATTTTTCTGAGTGGATTTGAAACCTCTATTCAGTGCAGCAACAATCATTACTCTTTTTCCCTCTGGTTCCATTTATTGAACCCAAATTCTTGTATATTTAACCTAACCTCTCCCACTGTCCTAAAGAAGGGATTACAGTACAGCCTTGAATGGCCTGGAAGGAAAGAAAAATGAAAGAAACAAAAAAAAAGGGAAAACGAAAAAAGTGTGAGAAAGATTTGATTTACATTGTTGGTATAATATTTTGCCAGCTTCTGTTTAATACCACACCCTAATGATCTGGGTGAGACCGATCCCATTATGTTAGATGGAACCTATGTATAAAACCACTCTTGCCTACCACTCCCATTCAAAGATGGAGCCCAAATCAGGACAGCTGTGCACTGAATTAAAATAATTTAAATGGAAAAAAGAAGAATTTTCTTTCATGCACGCGTATGTACATATTCACATATACACATACACCTTATACATTCTTTCCCACATCAGAGTCACTTAATGCTTAAAACCAATATGGTATTTTGTTGACATGTATTTTCACCAATGCTATACAGCCTGTTCAGAAAAAAATAAGAAGAAAGGGTGATCACAACCATGAGCAAGGGAAATTATATGCAGTCAGACCATGAAAAGCAAACAGTGTGTCTTTTTGCTAGCACAATTTTAGTTGCCATTATTATGTACCATTAGCCATAGTGCTTCAAATTGGTTGCTATGGTTATCTATTTAGCTTTGGCTCGGGTTTTAATGGATGATGACTTCTGTGAAAGCAAGGGGGAGAAGAAAGGAGTAGACGGATGGAGACACACAGACAGAAGGATTTTAGGGAAGTAATGCCTAAGCTGTCTATGGGTTATGCTCCAAGATAGTTGCCATGGCCACAATAATTGGGCACTGAAATAAGCGCAGAAAAGGCAAGGAAAGGGAGAACAGATAAGTCAGTTAGAAAAAAGTGGCAGAGATTGAAAGAAAAGCAGCAATGGAGCTCATTCTAATTTCATTAACCATGTGCTGCAATACCTAAAACAATCTATTAAAGTAAAGCAATGACTTTGATATCTCATAGTAATATAAAGTGATTATTTAGATTGTGATCCACTGATCAAATGTGTATATAAATGTATATATCTCTAAATCTCATGTAGGTGCGTATTATAAGACAGCAACTCACAAGCTTTCTAAAACAGAAGATGTTGTCATAAAGACCAATAGGTAGTATATAAAATTTTATAAATGTTGTTACAAATTACAAATGAATACATTTTTATTTTGGTCTTACAAAAGACACGATAAGAACAGGTTACCTGTTGTAAAAAATAAAGTAAAAAAGAAAGAAAGCAAAATCATTATTTTTCTTCTGATCATATCACTGTCTGTATTTGACTGTGAAACTGCCTGGAGAGTCAAATAAATCCCAGTTTAAAAATCATGTTTATACCATCATGTTTAGACTGAAAGCCAGTCTAGATAACAGTGTCTGCCAAATTCCATAATATAGACTTTTTTCAGTTCTGTTCAGTTTTATTACATACTTAATGTTAGATTAAGAAACAAATAGAAGTCAGTTAAGGAACTGTTCAGTGTAGCACATAGTAGGCAACACCTGGAGTTGGCACCTAGGGTGAAAAATGAAACACTTCTCTTATTTAGTTGCTCTCAATTTGAGCTGCCACCATTCTTCCTCCTTTAGAACTAATGCTATGCTCCATATATACACTACATATTAATACTAGCTGCATTTGTAATTTGATGTATGAATCATTGGGCTAAATACATTTCTGTGGTTATCCTAGGACTAGCAAGTTGTGAGAAGATGTACCTCATAATTATGAATACAGCGAAAATTAAGTAGCAAAGAAATTCGTATACTAGTGTTTATATTGTTATACTTAACTTTCTATGATTTTATTCTAAATGACATTGGGTCATTAATCCATTCAACTTGAAATAGTGTAAATGTTGTAGAGTGGGATACTAGTGACCATGACACCAGTGACACTTTGAAAGGGAGAATATATCAAGCTTTGCACACTTTTAGCCCAAGAAGCATTTAAATGGAATTTTATTAAATAAAACAAAAATTATTTGGTTAAAATATTTGGAACAAAATTTTAATTTAAAAAATTATATTTTTATTTTACGGAAAAGGTCATGCATTATGAAAAATGATTCAAACCTATTTCATGATTTGATCCTGAAAAAAATAATACTTGGGGCACATTGCCACCCTATGCAGATAATGATTGAATATTAATATATGTAACAATGACTGTTTTGTGGAGGATAACCCAAGGGTCTGCAACATACAAAATCAATGCATTTGTTTTATCATTGAATCTTTAATTTAGTTTTATTTGCATGTAGAGCAGTCACTTTTACTTTTAATCAAACTCATTTCCTTGATAATGGGTGGATAAAGCAGCAATTTGAATATCTTTGAAGCTCTTTGACAACATCTAGTTCTTTCTGTACTAATTCAGTCCTGTCTTGCTGAAGATAGTATTTTGCCAGCCTATGCACACTACTCATTTGAATGCTAAGTGATCGTCTATATATTTTAGATGTGCCTGGTCTTATCTTTTTGTACATGTTTATGTGTCTTACTGAGAAGTGCTAAAAGTAAAACTTCTCTGAGTGGATGGAACACGTGTGAGTGGATGTAAATGGCAACAAGAGAAATTCATTATTATTATTTTTAGACAGTTATGCATATAGTAATGGAGGTAAGGAGTATTGTGAAGTTAATATTGGTAAACATAATCGATGACACAAACACAATTAAAACTGCTAGTAGAAAGATTAGAGAAAAGGCTAAAGAACGGGCAACTAATGATCCATGGCATGTTGCTAGGTAACACAAGGCCTGGATGCTACAGATAAACGAAGGAATTTCACAGATGCTGGAAGACATACGGAGACATGATGGAAAAGTGGGGGGTGGAAAATGATGGATAGGTACAGCATTTCCTTTCATTTTATTCTCTGTCTGTCTCACATCTGACTGTCTTTGATTTCCACCTTGTTTACTTCTCTTACAACTTTAGGAACACTGGAAATTGTCAATCCAACCATCAAACTAATATACCTTGCACTCTTTTTTTCTTCTACTTCTTATCTCTTTTTTCCTTTTTATCTCCCCATATTTCGCATCACTTTCTCTGTCAGACTCTCAATGACTCTGACCTCCATTCTGTATTACTCATAATTATCTGTTCTACTTTTGTCTACCCATGACAATGATTCATGTTCCACCTGATTTTCCAGCCCACAAAGGGAAAGTCATTTCTGCACAGTGGTGAGCTGTAAAATTATAGCTAAGTGGAAAAGTGGTCCTTTGACTGCTGATCATGTGACTAACCAAAGTGAAATACTGAAATGTGATTTGTGGAGACAACTCCGTCAGCACAAAGCCATTGATTGCTAACCAGCTGCTTACTGCACTTATTCAAAAATGGATAAGGATAATTAAAGGCTGAAAATAGCCCCCCACCACATTTCATCCACTATAATTGTTTAAATATCCTTTCTTATTGCAGCCCTTTTCCTTCCTCTCTTTCTCAGCTTGCTTGGTTACACTCTGGAATACAACACTTATGATATTCCTTTAAATTTCTTTTCATATAAAAACTCTTGTCTTTTGCCCTCATTTAATGGCATGTTGTTTGAATAGGCACAAAATTATATATTGTATTAACATAGAATGTGCTTCAATCAAATCTTCCAAATGTAGTATAACTTTCAGTCAGCACTGTGTGTGCTTTAATTATTTTTTTCTTTTTTTAACTTGCTCTGACCTATCATATGATCAGTCCTTTAATGAGTTGAACATGCTCAATACAGCACGCACATATCATGCCTGTTCAAAAAGCTGCCTTTTGTACAAAAACCCTTCATGTCTCAGCTGTAGTACAACAGACACCACAACACTAGACAGTAAATCTGAGACTTTTGCAATTCTGTTCTTTCTTACTAGTTTTTTAAAGTTTCATTGTCTAATTAAATATAACAATAAACTACAACCACAACCTTTACTGAACTGCACTGTTCTAAGTTTTTTATTTGACAAATGCTAATATTCAGCCTACATGCAATTACTAGTGTTCATCTCAAACTGGAAATGGCTGTGAAAAATGCTGCTATAACTAAAATCATTAGTCGTATATCTGTAAATATATCTACTGGTGCTTCTGGACACATCATCAGTGGCATAAGAAGAAGAAGAGGAAGAAGAAGAAAAAAAGGAATAGCAGCAGCACCTTTTCCTCTATTAATTTTGAGATGGCCCCTAAATCTAAAGCAAATATGAAATCAAAGAAGGTAATGGGGTGAGAGTTAAAGCTGAATATTTGTCAAATAAATGGAAAAGCAAAGTGAAACCATACACACCCATCAGCCTCCATTTGAATATTCTAATGATTTGTGTTATAGAAAAAGTGCATGAAAATGTCAAAAAAATTTCAAAATGTAAAAACAACTGTAAGTCTTTATTTTGTGTATGTAGAACTTCCACAGTTTACCTGAATATTCAGTAACGCTTATAATAAATAGTGATGGATTGAAAATGTGTGATACTGTGATACTCTATGTAAACTTTTAAGTATTTAAAATGAACATGGATAGCAATATAGTTATCTTCTGAATACAATGTGCCTAAAATTGCATTTGTTCCATGAAAAAATGAATACATAATTTAGTCTATTCATGATTATATCAGAAAGTTAACACTACAACATCAATGAGTGTTACAGAATAAATTTTATGCTACAGAGGCACCCTATAGAGGTTTTGGATTTATTATCAGTCTTTTAATGTTGACTGAATTTGCCCCCTTAGTAGCCCCGCTGAGTTTATGATTAATGAATGGATCAAATCCATTTCAGTTCTGGGAGTTAAAAAACTAAATGTTTACATAAACAATGTTTTATATTATTATTAAGGTCACTTTGAATATTGTTCAAAATGATGAATAATGTAATGTGTATATGCACATGTTTATATATGTATACATATTATAATGTGTATTAGTATCATATACTATAGAAAAATGTGTGTTTATGTGTGTTCACATGTATGCGTTTGTGGGAAATTGTCCATATGCTACCCAGGCTGATCTTTCTTAGCATACAGGCCCTGTGGGGTCTGTAGACTAAAGAAGTGACCTAGATTCACTTATGAGCTTGCCGGAAGGGTTTCTTTTATTGCCTTTGTGCTTAACCAATGAACTGTGATATAGCAAGCATATAATAAATGTGGCAAGTATAATAGTATCTAATATAAAATATTTTGGCATCCTTTTACTATGCAGTAGTTTCTTAAATATTTTCTACCAAATAATCTGAGGGATAAATGTTTTCAGATTATATTACATTCTAACAACACACAATATTTTTGTGACACACACATCCCAGTAAAAAATTGTTCTTTGAAATGAAAAGATTAAGAAAGGAAGGGGATGCCCTCCCATTTACAACATCACCAACATAATCTGCTTTTTGATGTCAGATTTACATCAATCTGACATCAAAAAGCAGATTATGTGAATTAGGTCCCATTTGTTGTTGTTTCAACTGCACCTGGCTTTTTCTTTATCTTTTTCGGCACTTCTTTCAGCAACAATGATCTGCCTCCTACACCAAGCAACACTATGCCATTGGTTTACTACACAAAAAATACTGGATCAGTAGCACTGCACTTTCACTGTACACTTTCATGGTGTAAATTAATATTAGATAATCTTTGTGGGACAAAATTAATCAGCCCATTGTCGATCGTACAAAAAAAAATGAAGGCTTAGTTTGAAAGTTACAAAGTTCCTTACAAAACAGAGGAATCCAAAACCAGGAAAACACCATCATAACAAAATCAGAGAGATAAAGCAGAAATGCAAAGTCCTAATAAACAGGCAAATGGTCAATTAAAAAAAGCGGAATGCACATTGAAACCTTCAGAATATATATTCACACATTATCAGCATTAGTGATGAAATTATTATTATAGTTTCCGACAGTATCTTTCTTAAACGGTCTCTCTGCAATGGTACTGAATGCAGTCGAGCAGCGATGTTGACCGTCCCAAAATGGCGGTGCCGTTGACGTGCCTGGCTGGACCCAACGCTGCATCTAGGTTTGTATTTCTATGCTTGTAAACCGGCTCTGATTCTGGGAAATTGAGTTCTTATGTCAGAGAGCCAGAGAGACACATTACAAATTTAACCTCCCAGCCATCCTCAAAATGTATAGATAATTTTGTTTATTTTATTTAGCATATTTCATCATTTTTATTTGATTAGCTCTTCCAAAATAACTATATATATATATATATATATATATATATATATATAATCTTTTTATAAAAATAACATAAAATAACAGATAACATTTCTTTGCTGTAGAAAACTGTTTGAGTACTTTTCATTTAGAAAGGCTTTGGAAAGGCCTTTTCTGGACATCTCTGGTAAAAAAAAAAAAAGTGGCAGCATTCCTTTTAGAAACCCACTTGTCCCCTCTTCAGTCTAGCTAAAACTCTCTGCCATGCTGTTTATGTTTAAAAAGGATTATATGAGTGAAAGCTGTCACATGACATTTAATTTGTGTTGTGTTTTTTTCTGTTTTTGCTACATTTGTCATTAGCAGAAAACTTGTCTGCTGAACCAAAAAAAATCTCTTGACATTCAATGTTTTTTTTTGTTTTTTTTTAAGTAGCCCACTAAAACAGATCACTAAGTTTTGTGTGTTCATTCATTTGGTCTGTTCATTCCATATATTTGTATTCAGTTATATCCATAGTGGCTAGTAAGTGTAAGTACACATGGGAAAAGTGTATTTTTTGTTATGTAAGTTATGTTATGACATTTTAAAGGGAAACACAACAGCACATTATGACAGCTGACTTTGGAATGCTAAGTGTGTTTCTGCGAAGTCCAGTTATGTTCAAATTACAACACATCCAACTTTGGGCACAGGAGCATGTATTGAGCACTGCTGTAGATCTCCTTTTCCTTTTAACACCACTTAATAATAGTTTGTGGACCGAAGACACAAAGAGATCCAATTTTGAAAGCTAAATTTTTTTGCCATTCTTCAGCTGTGCAATTGTACAGGGCCTTTTGTTGTATTTTGAGCTTAATTAGACACATTTAGACACAACTATGCTGTTGTAATGTGCAGAATGTGGATTAGGGCTGTGAGGTTAAATTAAGCATGGGTATCCCTGAAAAAGACTGCCTACAAGGCAGCATATGTTGCTCCAAATTATATTCAATGTTAAAGGTGCTTTCACTGATGTACAAATTAACCAACAATGCCCCCATACCATGACAGATCCTGGCATTTGAACATTATGCTGGTAACAATCTGGATGGTCCTTTACATTTTGGGTCCAGAGAACACAGCATCAATTATTTTCTTGAGCAATCTAACAAGTTGACTCATCAGAACACAATACATATTGCCACTGTACATCAGTCCATTTAAGATAAGCTTGAGCCCAGAGAAGTTGGCAGTGTTTCTGGACATAACATCTGTCTTCAACTGTGTATAATGCAGTCTCAACTTGAATTTGTGGATGCCAAGCATTCCTGGCTCCGTATGGCAATATCCATCACCAAAGTATGCCTGTTTTTAATTCAGTGCTCTCTGAGGGATTGAAGGTCATGGACATTTGTTTGTCATTTTTGGCCTTGCCCTTTATGCAAGCCAGGTTACGTGCATGTATTTTCAAACAGGAAATTTGCTAACTCTATAACAATATGTAACATCGTATTTAGACCTGTTTGGATCATAGCAACTACCAGGTCTAATAGCTTTTCAACCAGATTGTATTAAACCTATGTACAACCAACATAAAAGGAATAGAATTAAACTTTTTTTTTTTATTTTGTTCTAATGGTATTAGGGAGGATATATAAGCTAGCTGAGCATTTCAATGAAAGGTGAGGACTGGGGAGGGGAGGTGGAGCAGGGTGGGACATTTTTCCTGTTTTCCCTGAATCTCTGGATGTTATTATGCGCTGTAGAGGCTGAAATACCTAAAATCCCTAGTTTGAAAGTAGAGGCTGAAATACTTAAAATACCTTGTAACCCCTAGTTGAGGACAATTATTTTTAAACTGTTGGGATTTTTTGATGATACATTTTTGGCAGAGTTCCAAGACTTCAACATCCTTGCTCATAAAGTACTAGGCCTTTTCTGGATTGTCCATTTATGTCCAAGCAGTAGTAGTGGACATTTTACCAATATGAACATCACATATAAAAACTCAGAAGGTATATGACAGTTCACAGGTCACAGATTGTTTTTGTATAGTGAATGAACACACACACACACACTACCTAAACTGGTTATCCTTCTGGGTTGGGGGGTGGGGTGGTACCAGTGCAGGCAGGATACAGGATACACCCTGGACAGGTTGGATAGCGAACAGTGGTAAATGGCTTTAGTTGCATTGTAGACTTTGGTGCGTTCCAGTTGGAACATTAGGCAGCATTCTAGGGCAGCATTTGCACGGTCCTGAGACAAGTGCTGTCCCATTTGGAAGGCAGCATAAGGCAGCTGCCTTCTAAGGTGCCTTATTTTGACCTAATCTGAAGGCAGGATCTCTTGTATCCTCATCGGGGAAGGCGATCCCACAATATCGTTCACCTGCCGAGAGTTCCATCACTCAGGTCTGATCAACATGGCGGACGAAGCGGCCGTGTTTTGGCAATCGAGGATTTTACAATCGTAGTTATTTTTTCACTTCTTTACTGTTTTGATTAATTGTTGTATTTGTGTAAAAAATTGAACATATTTGTGTTTATAGGTCTCTAGAAATTGTTCCTGTGGTGAAATTCTGGCAGTTCTCTTGTGTAAGGCGAGTTGACCGGTTGCGTTTGTAGCTTGTTAGCTAATCTAGATAAAGCTGGCGTTAGCTACCTCAGCGAGCGGGCTAACTAAGTAAACGCGCCTGCTCCTCAGAACGAGAGAGTCCGATTTAAAATACTGACTGTTCACTGTTGAGTAGTGTTTAGTTTCATTTAGTGTCAGTATTTAGGGAAGTTTTCTGTCTTTAGGAACGAGTGTTAACAGCTAACATCTGAGCAGTAGGCTGGTGTATTGGCAAGAAACAGGCGATACAATATGTATCACAATGCAGGATAACAATTCAATATATTGCTATATGTTGTGATTTATTTCAATCTAAAACTATCATGGCATAAAATATACACCAACATACGCAAAAAAAAATCTGAGTAAAAGGAAAAGTCTATTTATACACTCAGAACAGTGGAATCTGCATGCACATTTATCACAGGCCCTGTAACATTCAACATGGAAGGTATGGTGTAATGAGTACCCACAGTGTCCAACACGTGTCCAGAAGCTTTGCTCTGACACAGTGTGCTGCCTGTTCGAAACGTCCCACGGAAGGCAAACAAATACGTAGCTCCCTCCGTGGGTAGGACATAACAGCCTAATTCACACAAAGCTGAATTCAGCTCCGTTATCGCCAGCTTCTCGTTCCACCTTAAACAGGCAGCAGTTGTTATTACAATCGCACACCAGAGGCGGCGCACAGTGTCCGAAAACTCGACAGGGGAACACACGCCAGCGCCGTGGCGCTCCCAGACTTCCAGCGCTGGTTTATTTTCAGCGCACTGCCATTGCTGCATCACATTAAAGCCATATTGAGACCTCTGAAAGCCACAGTAGATCACATGTTTGTCTTTTAGATGAACAGACAGATAATAGTGGTAAGTGAGCTCAGCTAATGTTACTGTTAAGATACCAGCTCCTACCTCGTGTCTGTGGAGAGATACTCAGGAATGCAAAGCATGAGAAGTATTGCTGAAAACATAGTTTAGTTCAGTTTAAATTAAATGTATTTTATTTATTTCAGTACGAGCAGTGAACCTTGCGTTTTGGGGCCTCTCCCTGATGACAATCTATTGCAGCACTCTGCAAGGCGACGCGGCAGGTCTGGTGTGCGAAAATGCAACAGGTGCACCATGGGAAAATAAAAAACGCGAATAGACCTTTTTCAGGGGTCAGTAGTAGCATTTAGCTCGACAGTACAATAGAATGTTGAACCGACTAGAGATAAGCATGCATGAAGAGTAAATACACAATGACAGGCCTGTTCCAGAGGTAAGACAAACTGACAGAGCACCAGATTCAGCCATCTGCGGCAGCCTTACTACTCAGCGAGGTTTACCAACGCAGTTAGCCGTGCGACCTACCAGAGGACTTACAGAGAGATGATTTACCGCTCTGCAACGTCTTCTGGGTTTCTCAAGCGCTAGAAATGGAGCGTTTTAGCAAAATCATAGTTTATAAAAACTTAAACATTTTAACACCACTGTTATGATTTGAGCGTTAGAGGAGTTTATAACGGAGCTTTAGGTGGTGATGACGTCAGAGGACTTGAACAGCCAATGGTCTGCTCCACTGCAACCAGCAAACAGCGCAGTAGCTGTAGCGCTCGGACGGAACTCAAACGCTCGCAGTCCACGCACAGGCAAAAGGATTTATTAACAAAGGTGGGATCCAGGCTCAAAGTAAGCAAGCCTAAGGTTAAGATCCAATATACCAAAGCAGCAGCCGTGAGGAGAGTCCGAAAGCATCGTCCACAAAACGGAAATAGTGTCAGACCAGAAATCACAACAGTACTGACAGGGCAAGGCGAAAAGGCGGGGTCAAAGAAAAAAATGACAGACAAAGTGGAAGTCTCGGTAAGGCGATGTGTACAAAGGCAATAGGCGTGTTCGACTTAACACGGCGCGGCGCAGACCCGTCGCCGCCTGGTTCGGTGCGCTGCATGCCCGTTAGGTTTTTGTCCGACTTGCGTCGCCGCGTCAACATGACATATGGCGTTATAATGCCGCGAGCGCGAGGCGGCTGCAGCGTCAGAGCCAATCGCTGCAGTTGCCTCCCACGAGCTGCGCGAGCTGAGAGATGGCGTGATGACGGCAGAGATTTAACCTTTTGGCTAGAAGCTCCGCTGACACCCATGACGTGTGTTTCGTTCTATTCTGAAATGAAACTTTTGTCTAAAATGTAAATCTGTTCTGTAGCTCTTAAAAACCCCATATTTAATATTAAAGACCCCATATTTAATATTAAAGACCCCATATTTAATCCTATCATCTTCTCTAGTATTTATTTCCGTGCATTATTCAACGTATTTAATGTCATAATTATCATTTCATGTCTTGAAAAGACTCCAGTGACTGACATTTCTTCAAATTAACACATATTTTTATCTTGATGTTTTTCTAGAACGCTTGATGGTCTTTGTCTTCTTATTTTATTTGTACGAAGCATTCTGAAATGCTTTTATGATTCATAATGACTTTTTTTCAAAGCACTACATTGCTGTTGCAATCTAACTTTGCAGATGTTCTTTGCAGACATCTCCAGTTAACCACAGCCAACATTAATCTTCAATGCCAGAATAATTGCTTTGTGCCAGAAGAAGCACAGACTTCTACACAATCATACAACGTACAGATTAACCCCAGTATTCATTAGTGACTCATATTGGGCACATCCTTCACTGGTGTTCCTACTGAAGAACTGTTACACAATACATCTGTAAAATAAGATCCAGTATTGCATGGTATGTGATAAGTTATGATAGGTTTGTTTTATCTCTCAACAATTTAATGCCATCACTGATTTTAACAGTGTATGAATATACACACTTAGAAACTGCAGTTTCATACACGTCTCTTAGGAGTAGGGCCTAAATGGCACACACAGTGGCATCACAGCTAATTGAAATGTGTTCAATTTGTGCAGGCTAAAGAGCTAACGAGTGTTTTGCTGACAATTGATCCAATAAGAACAGCAAGGAATACAAAAAGCTCCAGGCCTGCAGGTCCTCTGTATTTATTACCCTCTGCTATTTCATACTCTACACATCTCTACTTGTCCTTAGGAGAGTCTACATTATAATGGTTTAGACCATTATAATAGTTTACATAAATGACCTCTACATTCTGAGTGGCTGTTAGGGTCATTTCCATTTCATTATTTCTAATTTTCTATATACACTGTTTATCAATATTCAATCACTCAACCTTTTTATTTTTATTTACTCAAATGTTTTAATGTGAAAACATTTAACAGAGAGTTTTAAAAACAGACTACTTAGGTCTATTCATTTAAATACTTATTAACAAATATTACAACTATTCATAAACATGGATAAGTTTGTTAAAACGTGTTTTCACCAATCTACACGTTAAATGAATACAGATGTTAAGAAACTTAGTTTGATGTTTTGTGGTCACCTATAGTCACAACTGTGAATTTGGAAAACAAACACTGGGTTTAACCTGCAACTATGATCAACAATATTTTGTTTAGCTTACAGGCGATAAAATAAACGTGGTTTCACCTTCGTTGTTCATCATACACGATTTCATGCAACAACAGAGGGATTTCTACAGTATCCACTTCCACAGGCACAAAGGAGAAGTTTGCCCTAAACGTGGACTTCCAGGCTGCATCCCGCCCCCCCTCGATCAAAGCCAATCAAATGACAGCATCGTCAAACAGCTCCGCCTTCAAACCAATGAGGTCGCGGAATCACGGCGCCACGCTGGGATTCAAAATTTCAGCCGGTTCAGCCTCGGTCGGACAGTCCAGCATGTTTGGTGAGTTATAAACATAAAGACGTAAACACATATTGTTTGTAACATAAGGTCAGCTGTAAATACCACTGCATTGTTGGAAATATCACGAAAATGACAGAAAACTTATTACCTGTGTTTGCAGAGCTAAATGGAGCAGCAGCTCTAGTTGTTTTTAACAGGTTGGCTAGCTAGTTAGCAAGCAAATAGATCTGCATTGGTGTGTCGAAACTGAGAGGAATAAAACAAGCAACAGACCTATCCTTCATATAAATAAAATGCTGCTATCTTTTTAGTGAGCTCAGAATGTTATTGTAAAATGCTTCCGAAGCTGAAAAGGAAAATATGCATCCTTTCAGTCTGACTGCAATGCAAGTGACACGAAAACAGGCTGATTACAAATTAAACTCTGTCTGTTTCATAGTTTATCAAATTTCTGTAATGTACAGAGTACTTGCCTCCAAGTCAGATACTGGAAATACCTAGATGCTTTCCAGGCTGATTTGACTGCACTTTACAGAGGCTGATGAAACAAACTGTACAAGATTAGATACATGATATTTATATATTAAAGCTGCTCTGGCTTTTTTCTGAGTTAGAATATACTTATGATGAGGTAAAATTAAGGTGGTCTTAAAATAGAAATGGAAGGCCAGTGATCATTTCTCATTGTTGCTTGTTATATGCCTTCCAGGCTGATGGGAAAGCCAATGACAATTTACTGTTGATACCTCACAGGCCGATTACAAGTTCAGTGATCACTTATTTGTTGTTACTTTTTTATATGTTTTCCAGACTGATGTGAAGTAAATTAGCCTCTGAGGCTAATGGAAAACACTATGTTCCAAGCTGATTTACTGTAATTTATTTAACATGACTTATCCTTCATATTGTTGCTTGACATTGCTTGATGATTCAATTTATTTCAAGGCTGATGCAAAAGTTTCCAAGTTAAAAGGCTGATATAGAAATATTGCCACCTGACAGGCTGTTTAGGTCAGTGATTGCTTATTTGGTGTTTAGTTATATGCTTCTCAGGCTGATAAACACTGTTTGTCTTCCAAGCTGATTGGAAGGCCAATGAAAATTTACTATCAATTATATAATAAGATTTACTCCAAAGCTGATTAGACAGCCAGTGATAATTTTACATTGTTGCTTAATATTGTTTAATTACAATTTACTTTAAAGCTGATATGAAATGTGCCATGTTGAATGACTGACATTCATCAAGTATTGCCACCTATTAGACTAATCAGAAGGTCAATGGCCACTTTTTTAGTGTTACTTGGTTATATGCCTTCCAGGCTGATGTAATGTAAACTAGCTTTCAGAGGCTGATGGAAAGCATCTGTAGCCTTCCATGCTGATTGGAATCTCCAAGGTAATACAGCCAGTGGTCACTTTATATAGGTGCTTAACCTTGCTTATATTTCAATTTATTGCAAGGCTGATGTAAAAGTTGCCATGTTGAAAGGCTGATATAGAAATATCTCAGAGGCTCTTTAGAAGGTCAGTGATCACTTATTTTCCTTCCAGGCTGATGTGAAGTAAACTAGCTTCAGAGGCTGACAGCAAACACCTGTTATACTGTCATTTATTTAACATGACTTATAAGGTAATTTCAAATTGCTTAACATTATTTACATTTTGATTTATTTCAAGGCTGAAATAAAAGCCTGACATAGAAATATCTCCCAGGCTGTTTAGAAGGCCAGTGGTCATTTATTTGGCGTTTATTTATATGCCTTCCAGTCTGTTATATCTGGCATTCTTAGCGAGGAGCAAAGTAAGCTTTTCATTGTATATAAGGAAACCTGTTTCCTCTGTACATATGACAATAAACACTTTGAACTTGAACTTGAACTTGATGTGAAGTAAACTAGTCTCAGAGACTGATAGAAAATATCTCTTGCTTTCCAGGCTAATTAGAAGGCAAATGAAATGACATATGATCCTTTCAAGGTAGATTATAAGGATAGTGATTGTTTAACGTTGCTTGACATTTACATTATGATTTACTTCAAGGCTGATATAAAAGGTGTCATGCTGAAAGGCTGATAGGAAATAATGCCACCACAAAGGCTGATTGGGAGGTCATTGATCACTTATTTGGTGTTGCTTTGTTATGCCTTCCAGGCTGATGTGAAGTAAACTAGCTTCAGAGGCTGATAGAAAACAACTGTTGCCTTCCAGGCTGATTGGAAGGCTAATGAAAATTTTCTTTTCTTTTTTTAACATGACTTAAAAGTTCTCCAAGGCTGATTATAAGGCCAGTGATCATTTCACATTGCTTATCATTGTTTACATTTTGATTTACTTCAAGGCTGATGTGAAAGGTGCCATGTTGAAAGGTTGATATAGAAATATCTCACAGGCTATTCAGAAGGTTAGTGATCATTTATTTGTTTATCTATATGCTTTCCAGTCTGATGTGAAGTAAACTAGCCTCAGAGATTGATGGAAAACACCTCTTGCTTTTCAGGCTTATTAGAGGGCCAATGACAATTTACTGTCATTTATTTAACATGGCTTACTTAAGATCCCTCTGAGGTTGATTAGAAAGCCTGTGATCATTTCACATTGTTGCTTGACATGATTTACGTTTTGATTTACTTCAAGACTGATGTATGAGGTGCTATGCTGAAAGGCTCATAGGAAATATTGCCACGTCACAGGCTGATTAGAAGGTCAGTGATCACTTTTTTGGCATTACTTTTTTGTATGCCTTACAGGCTGGTATGAAGTACACTGGTCTCAGAGGCAGATGGAAAACATCTTTTGCTTTTAAGGCTGATTAGAAAGCCAGTGTTTGAATTTACTGCAACTTATTTAACATGACTTAACAAGCCTGCATGGCTAATTTGTAGGCTAGTGACCAATTTCTGTAGTGCTTTTTATATTACTTACTTTGATATCCTTAATGCTGCTGAAAGATAATTAGCCTGATAAGATAAGGCTGATAAGAAGGCCAATGAACATTTCATGCTGTAGTTAGTTCCGTAGTACTCAGTCATGTGCCTTCAAGACTGCTGCATGAAAAAGGCCACCAGCTCACAGGTTGATGGGAAAGACTGATTGATTAGAAGCTTGATTAAAAGGCTAATCTTCATTTCATATCACAGCTTCTATGGCATTTCATTATAGTGTTCATGGCAGATATAACGGCAGTGGTCTGTGAATAAAAATTCTGCTTAATAGATAGCTGTACCTTGTGCAGTCACTCTTCAGAAGTTAGTCTGTCTGGCTGTCCTGTTATAAAAAATACATATATTTTATTTATTTACCATTTTTGTGTTTTCATTGATTCTTGTATTAGCAGTCTTTATTTAATGTCAGGCATACTTTTACATATGATGAAACCATACATGACTGCATTTTCTAAATTTAATTTCATGCATATATGGATATTTCATATTTTAATGGTTACAGCTACACTCATTGTCCATTTTATCAGCTCCATCTATAGGTGTGCTTTGTACAATTACAGACTGTAGTCCATAATTGCAGACCTACAAAGTGAAACTACATGGTAAGTGAAGCTGGTGAAACAGGCAATGAGTGTATATACAAGGTAGGTGTAGTTCATGAAGTGGCTGGTCAGTGTATAATGTTATAAATCAGGTTATAGATTTGTGAAGTATATGCCTTTATTTTCCAGTGATGGAGGCAAACGGGATTGCAGCAGTGGAGAACTCTCTTCGAAAAGAAGCAAATCCTAACATAAAGAGGACAATTCAAATACTGTCTGGAGAGAGTCAAGATGCCTTTATGTCATCACAACTGCACTACCTTGAAGAAAATGGGCTTGGCAAATTTGTGGGCATGAAGAAAAGGCATGACAGTCAGTTTCAATGGCGATGTGAAAGAGCCAGTCACTGCAAGGGGAAGTCTACTGGAGACCCCCAAAAAACAAGAGGCCAACAGTTGTGGGGCCTTTGTATCTTTCACATTTGTAAGCAAAAACTGTTATAAAGGGTGTATTATACGACTGATGAGCCACCACTCTGGACATGATCCTAACAGTCCCTTGATGATATTACTTTTGTAAGGAAAAGCTATAATGCACACAGTCGCATGGATTCAAATAACTGTTAGTGTGGACCGATTAAGCAGGTACTCATCATTGTTTTTAGCACACCTTGGCAGAGAGATCAACTGAAGAAATATGGGTCTGACATGATATACCTTGACATTCAACATACAAGGGTATAACTCAGTATGGATTTGCATTTTATGCTGTCATCATTAAGTCTCCTCAAGGTCATGGAGTCCCAGTGTCCTTTATTTTAAGCAAGGAATCTGCAGAGAACCTAAGCATGTCTTCAAAAGCCGCAAGTCTGCCAGTCCCTTTCATCCAAGGTAATACTAAATGGTCCAATAATGGGGTACATTACTTATGAATAAGAAGACCATATTTTTGCTTTTAAATGTATAATTACCATGGTATGTAATATATTCTGATGGTTATACTTGAATACTGCAGGGGTATTTCACAAATCAGGATTACTGGATAACACCACAGTGACAGTTTTAACTCAAGTATTCCTTCTGTCTTTGGTGAATTTTCAGGTTTCATTTGGCTCAGTTATCTTGTTCTTATTCCTGCACTTGCTATGTGAAATACACTTAAATAGGAATTCCACAATTTTTCTGCAAAATGAAATCACAGAGACACACTTTTGGTGTGTTTTGATGTGAAACTGCATTGTAGAGAATGCCAATACTGATGCACAAGACACTATACTCCAAGGCTGATGGTAAAGACCATCACCTCTCTGGCTGAGAAGAAGGCCAATGGTCATTTCACACTGTTGCATCTTTAATAATACTCAGTCATGTACTTTGAGGCTGATATTAAAGGCATAATCCGTACTTAAAGGCTTATAGGGCTGCCACCTCCCAGGCTGATAAAATAGACAAGACTTCATGTAGTTGCTTTGATAAAATTATGTGTCTTCAGGGCTGACTTAAAAGGCACAATTTTAAATGCTGATAGGAAAGACGCCCACCTCCCAGGCTAATTAAAAGGTCAACAATAATTTCACATTGTAGCCTCTTTTGCACTCATAAAATGTACTTTCACATCAAACCACATGAAATCATTTGATTTTACATCTTATTCAATTATGCTGAAATTTTGGAAAATCTATTAAAGTCTCCTTTAAGTAAGTCATCAGTCATCAGCATCAGTTGTATTTTCTCATATATATGAAATCATGTATTTTTAGGTGTGTCATGGTAGAGAGAGACCTCAAGGAAGTCAATGCTGTACAGAGTGTTCCCACACTATAATAATTCTGTGCTGGTTTCATGGTGTTCAGGTAACATTCTCTCATAACTATGGAATAAGAAGAGTTAGCAGAACTGTGCACATGTATTTTGTTAAGCAAGTATTTTCTATATAGGCAGTTCATTGCTGGATGCAACATCAAAATGAATGCAAAAAGCATCCAGCTATGAAAAATTAGGTCATCAGGTCATAGTTGTCTCAAACATTTTTTGCCTGTAGATGGTCTCTTAAAACTCATGTTAGTCTTCATTGGTTTTCCAGGAATCAGACTTTGAAGAGAGATCAAACCAAGTGGTAGTCAGCATTGATGAACTCACAAGCACCACAGGCCGTCTCAATCTATTTAAAAATGCACTGGTTTCAACATTCTAAGATGTGGGCCCATTTTGGAAGAAGTGTATTTCACCAAAATAGTGAAACCAATAACTTGGCTGAGAGGTTTGGATATGTCTGTAGTATACTGCAGTGGTTACCAATCTTGCTCCTGCATATTTCAGTGTTGTTCTAACACACCTAATCTAGCTAACTTGTAACGAAGCTACAAGTGCTTCCTAATTTGAAGTGGTTATGTTAGAGCAGGAAAAAATGCGGACTACAAGAGTACTCCAGGACCGTGTTTGGGGGCCACTGGTTTAATAATTTTACATTTTAATTTTGTGCTTTTCAGTCATTTTACAGAGTTTGTGTCAGGATAGTTTATCTTAATATTTTGACTTTAACTTCATTAAATTAAAAAAAAATTTAAATATTTAAAACATTTGAAAAATATTATTGTCTGATGTCTTCTGTGTATGTCTGTGTGCTGAAGTAGGTAACTGAATAAAACATGTTCAGTCATTTACAGATGATATTTAAATGGCAAACTACTTTCTGTAAATGCTTGCCATTTCCTTTATTTCATTTGATCTTCAGTACATCAGCAGATTTTTGAGCATGTTTTATTTTGAAGATTCTTTTTCAGCATGAAATACCAGTTTCTTCAAGGATATGCAAGCAGATGTGTAGATGAACGTATTACAGGTTTGTTGACAAAATACTAAACCGTTCTGTCCGTTTTTTTTACTTGTACTTTTACTTTTTTACTGCTGTTTTTAGAGTTATTCTTATTTTATTATTTTTTTATTCTCTTTAGATTATACTCAGTGAATGGAGGAACAGCAAAGTAAGAATTTCATTGTACAGTGCAACTGCCTGTTCTGCTGTGCACATGACAATAAAACTCTTGAATCTTGAATTACAATATTTTACCCAATATTCACATTGTTTCAAATATGCTTTGGCTTTAAGCTACCTGGAAGAACTCTACAAAGCTGGATAAGTGAGTCCAAGAAACCAGACGTAGCTGAAATAGTATCTAGGATGAAAAGCAAAAGCTTGCATGACAAAGTTGTGTTTCAGTCTGCTGGCGAAATATCAGTACCCTCCGAAACCACTGAGGGAAAGTGTTATTGCATTGATCACAATGCAATTTGAATGTTATTGGGCTGAAAGGGGAAACATGTGCAAGCACATTATATGGGCAAAACGCATTTGTGAGGAAATGGGCATGGACATAGATGATAGCAGGGGAGGATTGGCCCGCTTTCTGTCAGAGCAAGGCAGTTATGAACGGGATGGAAATTATTTGATTGTTCATCACGCCAAAAGTTTGGGAGTTGTAAACAAACAAAGCAGTGCACGTGTCCTGCTAACAGCTTAATAGAAATGTGTGTGTACCTTGGAGTTTCAGAGATCCTGGTCCTGCAGGAACGTCCTCAAGCAGAGAACAGTCAGTCATCTGAAAGTGTATTAAACTACACTACACAAAAAAGTCAGGGATATTTGGCTTTTGGGTGAAATATCAGGATGAAGCTAAAATGCACGCTAACCTTTACTGGTGAACTTAATGTGACCTTTCTAAACTTTTGAATGCACATGTCCAGCTGTTCAGTGTTTCACTACTTTTTGCACAACTTGCTGTTCTCTAACAAAGAGCTAACAAGGAACAGCTAGGTGGTGGTGGTGGTGTTACAGTGTGGGCAGGTGTGTCAATACAGAATTGCCCTACACTTTATGAATGGGACAGTGACAAGCCCATACTACTGCATGAACAACACAGGCCTAATTTCATCTTCATGGACAACAATGCTCCAGCTTACCGAGGTCGCATCATTAGGGGACGGCTACTGAAGACTGGGGAACCTCAATTGGAATGGTCTGCACTTTCTCCAGACCTGAATCCCATAGAAAACCTATGGGATCAGCTGAGTTGCTGTGTAGAGGCTCATATTTCTGTACCCCAGAACCTCACTGACCTGAGGGCTGCCCTTCAAGAAGAGTGGGATGCCATGCCTCAGCAGACAATGAGTCGACTTGTGAACAGCAGGATGCTCAAGGGCACATGACAAGTTATTAGACATTGACGTTTTTTGTTGGAGTTTACCCACTACAGTTGTTGGCTTTTTTTTTCCAGTAAATTGTTTGAGATGAGGAAATCACCATTTCATGCTTCTACTTAAATGTCCTACTTTCATGATATTATATCACTGTAGCGTGAACTTTTTACATTTTCCATAAATTTCACCCAAAAGCCAAATATCCCTAACTTTTTGTGAGTAGTGTATGTAAAAGATCATGTAGCACCATGCAAAATTGTGAAAGAGTGGTGTGAGAGCTGGGAATTCTGTGAAACTCCAGATTTACTGTCTGCAGTAAAGAGAATTTATCAGCTTGCTTTTGGACAGTACATTAGCAACACATGAAGCCGTTGGATATTTCTTTTTCTTAAGTATAGACTAAGAGTCAGCGCAGCAAAGAAAACAGTACAGAACATGCACTCGTGCACACTGAAGAAAGGCATAAATCGTGCTATATGCTCACACAGACGTGATTCACAGTTTAGCACTGTATAGATCTTTGGAAAGCTAAAAAAGCAATGCAAAAATGAGCAGTACACATGGCAAATAGCCTTACATTTGTTTATTGCCAGTGTTGACTTCTGTGTACCTTGCATTTGATGTCTCCAGTGATCATTGTAATAACACTTGTACAGCCTTAAAAGTACTGGATGATGACTGGCCTTCCTGTCGACATCTAGTTTCTCCAATAACATTCTTAACAGCAGAAAGTTAATGTAAATTAATTAAAAGTGTACAGAGAAATGAGATTCACGTTATTTTGCAATTATATTAACTTTATTATACACACTATATACACATTTCTTTGTTCTTAAGGAAAAATGCAAACAGTTTCTGTTTGAATGTTGGATAAAAAAAACAATGTATTTGCAATGTTGCATCTCCTGTTTAATCTATGAAATAAAATAACACAATCAAACAAGACATTTAACATGTATTACCCCCTGAAAACATGTGGACAAACATGCTTGCAACAGGTTACCTTATTTAAAACTGTAACAAAATTAAATTTACTTGTAAAAGTCATGAAATAAACTCGGAAGTATTAAAATTAGCTGTTGCCTTTGGCAGTTTAGTTGCTTCATTCAACACAGAATGCCTGTTCCTTTTGGATTTCATGGTTAGAAAACAATATATGGACTGATCAGATAACACCACACGTTATTTGACAAATAAACATAATGACATCTTATAAAAAAAATTAGTTGTATGGTAGATGATTGAGTCCAAGACAGACAGATATACCATTTAAATTTAAGCCTGCATGCTTTTTTTAGGTCAGTTAACATTCTCACACACTCTCTTTACAGGCAACAAATATTTAATGTCACATGTAACTCACGTCATCACTTTTTCTCTCTTCACATACACTGTGCATCAGCACATCTATTGAACAGCTTTTTAAAGACATCCAAGAGTGAGAATCCAAGCCTATGTGTGGCCAAATTGAACATGTCAGCCTATGCTTTTATGCGTTCCCTCACTGTTTTCATCATTTCCCTGGTGAAAATCAATGTAAGATAATACATTGAGCTATGAGAAATTGGGAGGGGGGTGACTAGGTCATGAGGCCCAGAGGTGGATGCTACTGTTTCAGCGGCTGGGATTAGTTATGTTGTTAATAAAGTTAAGGTCGAGATGTTTGGTGGAGAAGATGCTGGTGATGATACAGTGACTACTGAGGAGGTTGGTGGAGTAGGTGCTGGTGATGATACAGTGACTACTGAGGAGGTTGGTGGAGTAGGTGCTGGTGATGATACAGTGACTACTGAGGAGGTTGGTGGAGTAGGTGCTGGTGATGATACTGTAACTACTGAGGGAGTTGGTGGAGTAGGTGCTGGTGCTGGTGATGATACAGTGACTACTGAGGAGGTTGGTGGAGTAGGTGCTGGTGATGATACTGTAACTACTGAGGAGGTTGGTAGAGTAGGTGCTGGTGATGATACAGTGACTACAGAGGAGGTTGGTGGAGTAGGTGCTGGTGATGATACAGTGATCATGAGGAGGTTGGTGGAGTAGGTGCTGGTGATGATACAGTGACTACTGAGGAGGTTGGTAGAGTAGGTGCTGGTGATGATACAGTGACTACAGAGGAGGTTGGTGGAGTAGGTGCTGGTGATGATACAGTGACCATGAGGAGGTTGGTGGAGTAGGTGCTGGTGATGATACAGTGACTACTAAGGAGGTTGGTGGAGTAGGTGCTGGTAATGATATAGTAACTACTGAGGAGGTTGGTGGAGTAGGTGCTGGTGATGATACAGTGACTACTGAGGAGGTTGGTGGAGTAGGTGCTGGTGATGATACAGTGACTACTAAGGAGGTTGGTGGAGTAGGTGCTGGTAATGATATAGTAACTACTGAGGAGGTTGGTGGAGTAGGTGCTGGTGATGATACAGTGACTACAGAGGAGGTTGGTGGAGTAGGTGCTGGTGATGAAGTTGGTGCAGAGGAAGTTGGTGTAGGTGTATGTGATGATAGTGTTGGCTGAGGAATTTGCTGAAGTTGAATGTCTAGGGGTGCAAAGCTTTTTTGAGCGAGGGGTAAAGCAGAGCTGGCCCTCTTGCGGCGGTGGTTAATTGGGGCAGATTCTGGAGGCGGAGGGGAGGGTATTGCAGAGTTTCTAAGGGGCTGAGCCCAGATAGTTCTTCCTAAAACTGCAAGCCATAGACAGAGCCAAGCATTCAAAATGTGAAAAACTCTAGTACAGGGCGGTGAAACAGACTGATAAATAATGATGAATAGACATTTTCCCATGAGCCTTGTAGAGACGTATCCTAAATGTTTTGTAAATACATAACTTCTTATGTATTGTAACTGAACACTTGAGCAAAAACGTTTAGGAAAGTGTATTCAGAATTCTGCTATCACTACCTTTTCAACGTATTCTGCCCAACTCTGGCTGTGTCACAGATTTAGTGTGTATTCTTCATGTTGGCAAACCTGGACAGTAAGGAACAGTAATATAAGAATTAAGCCAAAAATTTACACATATATTTTTACAATATGATGAACCTAAACGTATTAGTCATTTAAGTAGCAAGAAAAGAACAAGTAGCAAATCACCCTCACAGAATTTATCTATGCATCTCAAAAGCAAAAGCATGAAATGATTTTAGTCAGAGAACTTTTATTTTCTGTCAGCAATGGGGGTCTGATAGACTTACATAATATTCATAAACACACATTTATAATAACAATTTACTTTCCAAGTGGCACAGCACCCAACGTGTTTTCCTCTAAGGGGTTCTTTGAGCCATTTTCTAAGCCTTTAAAGACACTGTAATTTACATTGGGCTGGGAGGTGCTACTCTTTTCTATCAGCTTTTGAGGCTTAATGTATTGTATGTCAGCTTGTAAAGAATTTCTGTAAATTATTTCAATGTGAAACATTTTTATCTTCTAATCAGCCTTGGAGGCCTATCATACTTTGGGGCTACTGATATTTTACATCAGCCTCAGGAGGATCTTACTAACTAATACTAAAGAACCAACAATAAAACATTATTGCTTGCCTTCCAGCTGACAAACTGCTCTGTCACATATCTCTTTGAGAACAGTACCATTAGCCTTGAAAGTGCTGCCAAAAAGTCTACAGTATGAAATTTTTGCTTTTCTAATCAACATGAGAGATGCTAATCGTTCCTGTTTGCCATTTAATCTAGTACCTTCCATGTCAGCCTTGAAGAAATATAACTTAATCATGCCAAAAATCATGCCACTGACTTTCTAATCAGCAAGGTGCTAGTCTTCTTTATCAGTCTTTAAAGCCAGTCCTTTGAACATCATTCTTGAAGAACTAATAATGAATACGTTATAACAAATCATTGTTGGTCTCATCACCATGGGATGAGATGCAACAATGTGAATTGAACATTGGCTCTCTTATTAGTCTAAATAAATTTCTTGTCAGTCATTTGCAAGTGTCTTTTACATTACCCTTGAAGACAACTAATCAGGTAATACCAAAAATGCAAGATATAATGATTACTGACCTTAAAATCAGCCTGGGAGGTGGCGGTTTTTCCTTTTAGCCTTTGAAGGCACCTTTTACCTCAGCCTTAAAGGAAGGTACTTAACTGAATTTTAACATATAAACTATAACATCAAAAGATCATAGGCTTTCTTATCAGCCTAGAAGGTAAAAATCTTTACCATCAGCTTTTAAGGCTTGTGTGTTATACATCAGGCTTGCACCAGTTAATGTTAAAGAAGCTGCAATTTGCAGAGATGGCAGTCTTTACCATCAGCCTTTGAGGCATTTAAGTAAAGTCAAATAAGCTATGACATAAAAATCATCATTGCTGCTAATCAACCTTAAAGGCTAATAATCCTTCAGCAGTAACAGTGACATCAAAGTAAGTAATGTCAAAAGCACTGCACTATTTGATCATTGGCCTTCTAATCAGAATTGAATACATTTTACATCATGTTAAATAAATTACAGGATATTTTCTTTGGCCTTCTAATCGGTCTGCAAGTCAAAAGATGTTTTCCATCAGCCTCTGAGGCAAGCATACTGCACATCAGCCTGGAATGCATATAACTAAGCAATGCCAAAAAGTGATCGCTGACCTTCTAATCAGCCTGTGAGGTGGCAGTATTTTCATTTAACCTTTCCACATAATGCCTTTTACATCAGCCTTGAATTAAATCAAAACATAAATGATGCAAATCAACAATGTAAAATAATCAGCCATGGAGCCATTTACACAAGTCCTTTCAAATAAATTACAGTACATTATCATTGGTCTTCTATTCAGCCAGATAAAAAGTTTTTCTATCAGCCTCTGAGGCTAGTTTACTTCACATCAGTAACAGTAAAATATAACAAAGTAACACCATAAAAATAAGGCATAAAAGCTTGTGAGGTGGCAATATTTCCTATTGACCTTTCAGCACAGCACTTTTACACAAATTGCGAAGTAAATTAAAACATAAATGATGTCAAGCAAAATTGTGATATGATCACTGGCCTTATAATCAGCTCTGGAGGGATCTTCAGTCAGGTTAAATAAATAACAGTAAATTATCATTGGCCTTCTAACCAGCCTGGAAAGCCAGAGGTGTTTTCCATCAGCCTCTGAGACTAGTGTACTTCACATCAGCCTGGAGGGAATATAAGTAATCATTGACCTAAACAGCCTGTGAGGTGGCACTATTTCTATATCAACCTTTAACATGGTATCTTTAATCAGCCTTAAAGTTAATCAAATGTAAACAATGTTAAGCAACAATTTAAAATGATCACTGGCTATCTAATCAATTGGCGGTCATGTGAATAGGGAGTGAGGTTCTGGGTAATGGAGTCCAGAGGCTGGGAGGTAGAGATAATATCCTTCTACTTTCTAAAATAAAAGAAAGTTCTGGGCGAGTGATTAGAAAGTATTTTGACTTTTCTTTTTTAGCCATTGGCTCCATTCATCCTCATTCATTGAGGAATCGCCCGCTGGGGTTGTGCAATCTAGTTTTTGATATAACGGGGAAGACCAGTCCAATCTCTACTCCACTGGTTTACCTGTTTAAATTGGAGTGGAAAGGCCCAATGAACTGAAAATAGATTACAGCACTGCCATCTAGCGGTACGGGGTGTAAACACAACACAGAATGAACCACGGTCTGCCATGAATCTTTCCAAATAAACTATTAATCATCAATACTGTGTTTTTGAGAATCGATACAGTATCACATAACATTATATCATGACACTCAAGTATATCAGTATTTTCTTACACCCCTACTGATCAGCAGAATATAAGCTAAGGATAAAATGAAGAAATTCTGTGATTCTCTGCTTTGTCTATTTCCACTTGTAAATGTTTAAGGTAGAGCATTTGTTTTTTATTTTGGCATCAGCACTGAAAAGACAAGGGAGAGGCTGTGATTTCCCCTAGGAGAGGTGCTCTTTTACTAAAACCAAGCAGAAAAGACAAATAATAAAGCTCACCCAGCAAAGGGAGATTACCATAATCCAAACCCTAACACAGTGGCACACAGTAAACACATACACACAACAACAGCAACAAGTTTTCATTAAAGGAGGGGAAGACTGTGTTGTTTTGTTACTTGTTATATCTCATATTCTACAACAAACAGAGAAATAATACAGAATATTATTCTTGGCAATGTCTTACACTTTTAAGGTGATCCACAAGGACAATTCATTCCTCTAGTCCTTCCAATCAATCATGTTTATGGTAATAACACTCAGAGTGAAAATGATTATTTGTTTGTTCGAATTGGTGAAACAATATTATATTGGTAGAAAATGGATGGATGGATGGATAGATAGTTTTAGGAGGATACTTATTGATCTAGACATATTGATCTAGACAATCATTTTGACTTAATGCCATTTTGACTGAAAACATTCACATTGTTGTCAGACTAATAACAGTCTTAAACAGTTTATATATACAATGTGGTTGATATAGACATGTTTACAAACATTATTGGATGTGTGCCAGAGCCAATTTAGGAGGAGCCTGGCCTCTTCCTATTTCCCCATTAAATGACTGCAAAACACTAGGCTGAGTATGCAAGCAAATATGCAATGAATTGGGGTAAATGGAGCTTAACTGCTAACAATGAAACACTTGCCCAGTACTAATTAATTTTACAATGTAGAAGGCTGTATTTCACTAAAAATGTAAAGAAAACTTACTTGTATGTTTCCAGCAAATGGGTTTTGGGCAGCAGGATGGTAGCATTACTGGTACTGAGTGCTGATAGGTTGGTGAGAGGAGCAGCTCATTGCCTGTTTGCACTCACTGACATCATAAACAAACATGAGGCACTGTTTTAAACTCTGACTGTAGTTCAAAAGTGCTTAAAAATATACCAGTTAAAATCCTATAACATGTTAAAATGTTTTATGCTGTTCTATGTTCAGGAAATGAATATATATATATATATATATATATATATATATATATATATATATATATATATATATATATATACAGTGGGTTGCAAAAGTATTCAGCCCCCTTGAACTTTTCAACCTTTTGCCACATTTCAGGCTTCAAACATAAAGATATGAAATTGTAATTTTTTGTGAAGAATCAACAACAAGTGGGACACAATTGTGAAGTGGAACGAAATTTATTGGATATTTTAAACTTTTTTTAGAAATAAAAAACTGAAAAGTGGGGCGTGCAATATTATTCGGCCCCTTTACTTTCAGTGCAGCAAACTCACTCCAGAAGTTCAGTGAGGATCTCTGAATGATCCAATGTTGACCTAAATGACTGATGATGATAAATAGAATCCACCTGTGTGTAATCAAGTCTCCGTATAAATGCACCTGCTCTGTGATAGTCTCAGAGTTCTGTTTAAAGCGCAGAGAGCATCATGAAGACCAAGGAACACACCAGGCAGGTCCGAGATACTGTTGTGGAGAGGTTTAAAGCCGGATTTGGATAGAAAAAGATTTCCCAAGCTTTAAACATCTCAAGGAGCACTGTGCAAGCGATCATATTGAAATGGAAGGAGCATCAGACCACTGCAAATCTACCAAGACCCGGCCGTCCCTCTAAACTTTCAGCTCAAACAAGGAGAAGACTGATCATAGATGCAGCCAAGAGGCCCATGATCACTCTGGATGAACTGCAGAGATCTACAGCTGAGGTGGGAGACTTTGTCCATAGGACAACGATCAGTGGTACACTGCACAAATCTGGGCTTTATGGAAGAGTGGCAAGAAAAAGCCATTTCTCAAAGATATCCATAAAAAGTCTCATTTAATGTTTGCCACAAGCCACCTGGGAGACACACCAAACATGTGGAAGAAGGTGCTCTGGTCAGATGAAACCAAAATCGAACTTATGTTTGGCGTAAAAGCAATACAGCTCATCACCCTGAACACACCATCCCCACTGTCAAACATGGTGGTGGCAGCATCATGGTTTGGGCCTGCTTTTCTTCAGCAGGGACAGGGAAGATGGTTAATATTGATGGGAAGATGGATGGAGCCAAATACAGGACCATTCTGGAAGAAAACCTGTTGGAGTCTGCAAAAGACCTGAGACTGGGACGGAGATTTATCTTCCAACAAGACAATGATCCAAAACATAAAGCAACATCTACAATGGAATGGTTCACAAATAAACGTATCCAGGTGTTAGAACGGCCAAGTCAAAGTCCAGACCTGAATCCAATCGAGAATCTGTGGAAAGAGCTGAAAACTGCTGTTCACAAACGCTCTCCATCCAACTTCACTGAGCTCGAGCTGTTTTGCAAGGAAGAATGGGCAAAAATTTCAGTCTCTCGATGTGCAAGACTGACAGAGACGTACCCCAAGCCACTTGCAGCTGTAATCACAGCAAAAGGTGGCGCTACAAAGTATTAAAGCAAGGGGGCTGAATAATATTGCACGCCCCACTTTTCAGTTTTTTATTTCTAAAAAAAGTTTAAAATATCCAACAAATTTCGTTCCACTTCACGATTGTGTCCCACTTGTTGTTGACTCTTCACAAAAAATGTCAATTTCATATCTTTATGTTTGAAGCCTGAAATGTGGCAAAAGGTTGAAAAGTTCAAGGGGGCTGAATACTTTTGCAACCCACTGTATTTATATATATATATTACAGTAAAAAGGTTTAATATTTATAAACTATGATTTTGCTCCATCTTAGCACTTTCATTTTGGACTTGCCTGGGAGCTCCCTATAGTGTTTGAGAAACCCAGAGGACATTACAGTGTGGTAATTCTGTTCTCTGGTGCCCACAGCCAGGGGCCAAAACTGCTTTGGTAACTAGGCTGGTCACAAAATTGTAACGTTACTCAGCATTTGTACTCAGTGTAGATTTCGTATTGTTTATAAATGCTGGTAACTCAATAATAAAATGGCAATTCAGAACTGGATCTAGCTATCAGTATTGGTTAGTCATCAGGTCTCTATAAACACTCCACTAAGTTTGCTATTCACTAAATGTTTTGCTAATTGATAGTATTCCGATGATGTCATGATCACGCTGCTGCTATTTTGGTAAGCAACATCAACTTCATTCAGCTGTACTCCCAGTATACACATGACTGTGTAGCCAGACACACATCTAACATCATCTTCAAGTTTGCTGATGACACCACCATCCTAGGCCTCATCACTGACGGAGATGAAACAGCCTACAGAGACAAGGTCAACAGTCTGTCAGAGTGGTGCTATGACAGCAATCACTGTCTCAACATCAGCACAACAAAAGAGATGATCGTGGACTACAGGAAACTGCAGAGGGATGGTCACTCTCCCCTATCCATCAATGGACCCGAAGTGGAGAGAGTCAGCTGTGTGAAGTTCCTCAGTGTATACTCCACTGATGACCTCACCCGGTTCCTCCACACCAACACAATTGTGAAATCTGCTAATCAACGTCTCTTCTCCTGCGTAGGCTCAGGATGTTTGGTCTGCCTCCTCATATCCTGTCCAATCCTGTCCAAATGGTCAGTGGTATATTAAATGAAGCTGAAATCCATGTTGGAAGGCAAGCTATAACTGACTGTGCTCGGATAGGTGACCTCTGCATTTTTGGACTGCCTTTGTGAAAGGGTTAACTCTGCTCTAACTCTGCTCTAAGCAGACTTTGCAGCAAGCATAGCTACTGTCCTTGGCAGTTTTGCACAAACAACTTGCTCCTCTTATCGGGACAACATTCTGTCCAGAACCATTTGTTCTCTTTCGTAGGTAAGATTATCGTACACAGAGCAGAAGCCCCCCTCCTTTGGGCAGTTCCGGTGGTCCGTGAGTGTCAGCTTAGCATTTCATGACTGTTAGACAACTTATTTGGGTCCACCCTGTTTGCTTGTACGCAACAGGGCAGGACGTGTTTGTATAAAAGAAGGAGTGCCCTTCTTTCTTTGTGCAGAAGACTTAATAAACTCTTTGATTGATTAAGAGAGTCGTTCTGTCTTCCTGCACCGAGCGCTCCCGCTGCAACTGAGACTTTCCACAGGATAGGTGATCCACTCTCTGGTTCCTCTTCATGAACGGACCAAAAACGGCCGGTCCTTTCAAATGGTGACCCCGACGTGATCTCTTCACCCAGGTAAGTCCAATTAATCGTTTTTGGACCTCTACCTGGTTGTCGAGATCACCTGGGTGTTCAGAGCGAACTGACCCAGCCCTGTCGGGTGGGCGGGAGTACGAGAGTGAGAGTAGAGAGGGTACATTTAAACCTAAGCACTTAGTGGGAGACAGGGAACGTCCTATAGTGGAAACTCTCAGTACAGCTCTCACTGTATTTTTCCATACTGGGCACGTCGTTCCAACCAGAGCCGGAAGAGACACCGGCTGCATGGATGCGTAGATGTAATTTGGGTTTGTCCAACCTAGCTGGTTGGACCGAAGGTAATCCGCAAATACCCGCATACCCCAGGGAGGGCACTTTCGATGCGGGCTATTTGGGTTCCGCACATCGCATGATTAATGAGGGCATAGGGGATCCTGGATGAGACCTATCTTACATGAATGAAAGCTATAAATCGTGGTATGACATGAAAAAGGTGTGGGATGAACTGAAGAAACTCTCTTTATGTGTGTGAAGTTTGGTTTTACGCCATCTGCGCTCAGCCTTTCTGCATTCTCTCTTTTGGGTCTGTGCTGCTACAGTGATGATATCAGCGGTACTTGTTTCCAAAACAAGCATGGACCCTGTGTCCCAATTATCTCTCCCATTCCAGTTCGTATCAGAAGCAGAAAGAACAAGGAGTTTAGGTCAGATACTGTGAATACATCCAACCTGCAGTATGTTGGAGGTAACTCACAGTCTTTGAAACAAAGTGCACAGGTTATTAAGTTAGCTCTACTGAATATCAGATCTGTTACAAACAAGTCTTATATAATTAATGATTTAATTACAACTCACAGGCTTGATTTCATGCTTTTAACAGAGACATTAAACTCATATAGTGCTGATATTGTGTTAACTGAGACGGCTCCACCAAACTTTAACTTTTTAAACGTTTCACGCACCGGCAAGAAAGGCGGAAGTGTAGCAATGCTGTTTAATGATACTTTCCAATGCAAGCAGTTACCACTTGGTGATTTCACATCTTTTGAATATTTAGATGCGATTTTAAAGGGGGCACAAAGAATATTATTAGTAACTGTCTACAGACCTCCAAGGTACAATGCTAATTTTATTGATGACTTCACAGATATGTTATCTTTTATTTCTACTGAATTTGATCATTTTGTTATTGCTGGTGATTTTAACATTCATATTGATAATCACAAGGATAATTACGCCAAAGAACTCTATGATGTACTTGAATCTTTTGAACTTTCTCAGCATGTGACTGGAACACACATTGCCATGGTCACACTTTGGATGTGGTTATCTCAAAGGGTCTTAACATTTCAGCCTCTATTAAGGATGTTGCATTGTCTGATCAATACTGTGTATTTTTTTTTTTTTTTTTTTTTGAAATGTGGACTTCAATCCACAGCAGTGCCAGGCAAGTTAGGTTTAAGAAAAGACAGATAAATAACAGGACAGCTGCACTTTTTGTTACCAAAATGTGCTCTTCACCTTGCCAATCATCTGGCTCATGACCTTCCTGTTGTGTCTCTCAATGTATCTGGTGTTGATTATAATTTTCTCATTGATACCGGCGCCACGCTCTCTTCGCTATGAGGGGCCTTTATCATCTAGAATCACTAGCTCTGTGGGTATTACAGGACAGCCCTCCTCATCTCCGTATACGCCCCCACTTCAGGTTGTATGCGACGCAGTGCGATTTACTCATTCTTTCGTGTTCATGCCAGATTGTCCCTTTAACCTTATGGGGCGGGATTTAATGAGTAAACTTGGTCTATCCCTGTCCTTTTCTGGTTCGCGCATGACCGTGTCCACGGGAGATTTCAATCGCGATCTCAACATCGCTAATAAATCCTTTAAATCACCTGTGTCTGCTCTGCTGTCTGTCTCACACGCCACAGAGGTTCCTGAGCCTCTGCATTCCATACCACACACTGTTTGGGCCGCACATAGGGATGATGTTGGCAGGGTTGACTGTAAACCATATGAGGCTACTCTAAAAAGCCCCACTCCTGTTTTTGTTAAACAATACCCTTTGCCCGAGCACAAACTGTGTGGTATAGACTCTATTCTACAGAAACTTCTCTCTTTAGGTGTGGTCGTCCCATGTCAAAGTGCGTATAACACACCGATTAACCCAGTCCCCAGGCCGGACGGTTCTTGGCGATTCACTCAAGATTTTCGACGCCTTAATGACGCCATCGTGCCTATCGCCCCAATTGTGCCTGATGTCTCTTCGATATTGACCTCCATTCCGTGTCAACACGCATTTTTTACTGTCTTAGACGTTAGTTCTGCTTTTTTCAGCATTCCTGTTGAACCTGACACCCAGCCGATTTTCGCTTTCACTCATTGCCAACGCCAATACACGTGGTCTCGTTTGCCGCAAGGTTTCTGCGACTCGCCTGCGGCGTTCGCCGCGTCGCTCCGAGACCTCATTTCCGACCTCTCCCTCCCCGGGGGTGCTGTGCTCCTGCAGTATGCAGATGACCTTCTGATTTCGGCCCCTGACAGCTCCACGTGCACTGAGGCATCTAAACTGGTCCTCATGCGCTTGGCTACACTGGGCTTCAAGGTTTCACTAAAGAAACTGCAGTTCTGCCTACCCCGGGTCCAATATCTGGGTCATGAACTATCTCAAGGTCAACGCCTCCTCTCTGCTGACCGAGTGTCATGCATCACGCAGCTTCCCAAGCCCGCCACCAAGCAGGCTATGATGTCTTTCCTCGGCCTCATCAATTACTGCAGACAGTGGATTCCTGACTGCTCCGCGCATGACAAAACACTGCGTGCCTCCTTCACTCACGAACAGGCCATGACTCATCGCCTCAGCCATGAACTGTGCATATTCTGCTCTACTGTCCTCACTGCAGTCTGCACCAGCCTTGGGCCTGCCCAACTACGCTCTGCCATTTCACCTGTGGGTGTCGGAGTCGGGGGGCACTGCTGCTGCGGTTCTGGCTCAGCCCCACGGGGGAGGTTTGCGCCCTTGCGCATATTATTCTAAAACATTGGACGTTACGGCCCGAGGCCTTCCGTCCTGTCTCCGAGCGGTCGCGGCGTGCGCACTAATGGTACAGGATGCTGAAAAAATCGTTTTAGGTCATGACTTGACCTTACACACCTCTCATCAGGTCTGTCAGCTCCTAAATAACTGTTCTACACAGCACTTGTCTGCTCAGCGGCGTGCAGGCTATGAGAACATTTTGTTGAACACCGAAAACCTCATTGTGCGTCCGCACTCCTCACTAGATACTGTCTCTTCCGCTTTAATGCGTTTACTTCTGTTACCACACGACGCCTCCAGTCCCACTCTAGACGTGCATGACTGCGAGACCCGTCTGGCCGGTGAAACTTCTATTCGCCCTGACGTGTCTTCCACCCCGTTGCCTTCTGGCCTAGCATTTTATGTTGATGGATCATGTTCCGAGCCATCATCGGATGGCTCAAGACCAAGATGTCACTATATACACGGACAGCCGTTACGCTTTCGCCGTAGTTCATGATTTTGGGGGAATCTGGCATCAATGCGGTTTCGTTACTACTGATAACAAACCCATTTCCCATGCGTCGCTTATCGAGGACCTGATCAGGGCGAGCTTCCTGCCCTCCCGACTGGCCGTTGTTAAAGTTCGCGCTCACCAGCGTAGTAGCGACCCTGACTCTGTTGGTAACAATACCGCCGACTCTGCCGCAAAACGCGGAGCTCTTCATGGCCCCACTTGCCCTTTTATGAATTCGGCTTCCTTCTCCTGTGCTGCACTCACGGTTGACTTACTTCCTGGTCTTGATCTTGACTGTATTCAGGCCACCGCCTCGGACTCTGATATCAAGCATTGGCTGTCATTGGGCTACGATCCAGCCGTCAAACCGCTGCGCGACGCCCGCACATTGTGTTCTGTTCCTCGTTCCCGATTTTCATGGTATTTCGCATCGGGAACGAAGAGGGGTAAAGCGTGACATGTCCGAATTGTTTTGCATTCACAATTTGAACTCTGCCGTTGATCGCATATTAGATCGTTGTCTTACATGTGCACAGAATAACCCAAAACCGGCCGGACCGCACCAAGTTCTTCCTAAACCAGAAACACCTTTCCAAGAATGGCAAATCGATTTCACACACATGACGACTGTAGGGCCGTACAAATATTTACTGGTCTTAGTAGATAAATTTTCTCGTTGGACAGAGGCATTCCCATGCAATAAAGAAAATGCAAATACAGTTGTGACAAAACTATGCCAAGAAATCATACCGCGTTACGGTGTCCCCTTAGGAATAGACTCTGACAAAGGCACACCGTTCACCTCCAAAGTCACACAGATGCTCGCGAAGCACCTGAGCATAGACTGGGCTTTCCACATCCCCTATCACCCTCAATCCTCGGGTATGGTCGAAAGGGTTAATCGGACTATAAAAGGGCGGTTATGAAAGGCCATGCAGACGCAGAACACTACTAATTGGGTGAAGGTTTTACCTGTAGTTTTGGCCAAACTGCGGATGGCGCGCACAGACACTCTGGGTGGTCTGTCGCCGTATGAAATTGTCATGGGACGTCCTTCGGACTTGGATGTGCGTCGCAGCGAGTACACCGCAGGGTTGTTAACTGTTCTGAATGAATACTGGGAGAGGGTCAACCAAACTATCACAGACCCTCCCAGGGTCTCAACCCATGCTTTTAAGCCAGGCGATCAGGTATTGGTCAAGAAATTTGAGAGAAAGGGTTTTTCAGACTCCCCTTTCTCTGAACCCACTACTGTACTCGCTGTCACACGCACGGGGGTATTAACCGATCTTTTTCCACAGTGGATTCATGCCTCCAGATGTCAGTCAGCCCCGCAGTGATGTATATACATGTTAGACGTCTAACTATTTTTGTTTCCTATCTCTAACCTGTCCTGTGTTTCAGAAGTATGTTGCAACTAATATTAATCCTGTGCCGGGTGGAACATGCTGGCGGATCCCCCATGGATAACGTTTTCTGGCAGTATGCTAACTGGACTGCCAAGCAGTACACCAACGACTCCTGCTACGTGTGTCACCTGATGCCCTCCAGTGTGAACAAGCACTCCATGGTCACGGCCCCTCAGGATCTCTCTGCTACTCTGCAGGCTGTAGCACACACCTGTCTGTCTCCTGACTGTTTGAATGTTACTCATTATGATTACCCTCACATTAATTATTCTCTTTCTTTATCACAGGATTTTTGTTCTAAAACTCGCAACACTACAGATTTTGCTACATGTTTGCAGTACATTCTTAAATATGTCCTTACTAACTCCTTACTAACTCCTTATTAACTACTTACTCCTTATTTTGCCATGGCTGTCCCCATTATCTGTATGGTTTTGCTGTTGTTGTGTTTGGGTCCTTGTTTTTTTTTCAGATGCCTCATGGAAAGGGTCTACGCGCTGGCCTCTGCGATGCGACCCCCGCGGCCCGTATACCAGCCTCTCATCTCCAGCACCAACCATATGTATGTGTGTTCTCACGCACCACAGTAACTAGCCCTGTTATGCCTCACCAGTTGGTGAGGCATAAAAGAGGGGAATGAAAGGGTTAACTCTGTTCTAACTCTGCTCTAAGCAGACTTTGCAGCAAGCATAGCTACTGTCCTTGGCAGTTTTGCACAAACAACTTGCTCCTCTTATCGGGACAACATTCTGTCCAGAACCATTTGTTCTCTTTCGTAGGTAAGATTATCGTACACAGAGCAGAAGCCCCCCTCCTTTGGGCAGTTCCGGTGGTCCGTGAGTGTCAGCTTAGCATTTCATGACTGTTAGACAACTTATTTGGGTCCACCCTGTTTGCTTGTACGCAACAGGGCAGGACGTGTTTGTATAAAAGAAGGAGTGCCCTTCTTTCTTTGTGCAGAAGACTTAATAAACTCTTTGATTGATTAAGAGAGTCGTTCTGTCTTCCTGCACCGAGCGCTCCCGCTGCAACTGAGACTTTCCACAGGACAGGTGATCCACTCTCTGGTTCCTCTTCATGAACGGACCAAAAACGGCCGGTCCTTTCACTTTGCCTCTTTGGATACTGTTGCCTTGGTTTTTTAAACTCTGTCTGTCTACGACTTCGCCCTTTGGAGCTCCCTGTTCCAATAAACTGTTCACACTTGCACATGGATCCCTCTCAAGTTCCTGAGACTCAACTCTTACAAATGCACAATTACTGTTTATTGCAAATGTGTCCTCATTAGAACCCCCTGATGCGTTTGTGAACATTCAGTCTGTCCCTCCCGCAAGCTTTTGTACTATCCTGCTTCAAGACCACCATCATCGTGCCCCTCCCAAAGAAAAACGTTGTGACTTACCTAAATGACTATTGCCCTGTTGCATTCACCCCAGTCATGACAAAGTGCTTTGAGAGAATAGTCATGACTCATATCCAGGAGACCATTCCAAACACTATAGATCCTCTCCAATTTGAATACCGTTGGAACCGGTCCATAGATGACACGGTTAACACTGCCCTTCACACAGCCCTCGCACACCTGGAGGGCAAGGACACATATGTCAGAACACTTTTCAGGACATTTACCACACCAGGGTCATCAGGAGGGCCCAGAACATCATCAGGGACAGTACACACCCTCAGCACAGACTCTTCACACTTCTAACTTCAGGCAGACGCTAGAGGAGTGTGAAATCCAGGACTAAAAGACTGATGAACAGTTTCTATTCACAGGCCATTAGGCATGTGAACACCTCACTCACTACCTCTTCCCCCTCCCACTCTGAACTGGTTTAACTTTTGGCTGACCTTGCACTCAATGCAACTTACATATACTGTACTGCTGCTGTCAGAACACTACTGTTTACATGTATTACTTGCACAGAACACCTGTTTACATATTACTTGCAACATGCACTTTATGAACTGCTGCTCACATGTAACTATTTTTTTCAACTTTGCACATAACTGTACTTTTTACTATTATTTTACTATTGTTTTTAGTGTTATTCTTAGATTTTTTTATTTTTTTTTATTCTAAGATTATATTAAGATTGTATTTGGTGAATGGAGAAACAACAAAGTAAGAAATTAATTGTACCGTGTAACTGTGTCAGGTATAATACCCATCCTCGCCACCAGAGGTCAGCCTCACCTGAATACTGACATACTCCCTAGTTGCACCCTGGCTCCTCACCTACAGCTCATTTCACCTGCCTATTTAAGGACCTTCAGTACACTGACTAAGTGAGAAGTATTGCCAGTTTTCCTGCATACCAAGCCTGGTCTCCTCACTGTTGATGTTTTTGGATTGACTTGACCTTTTTCTGTACTCTTTGACTCTGCTTCTGGATCTCCCTTTGGTGCTTTTGCTGGTTTTGAACTTTTCTAGTGTTTTGACCTGTTTGGACTGTTTTTTTTTACTCTGATTGTGGTACAAACCAGGTACAAACAAGCCAGGTACTTGCAAGGTCTATATATCACTTGCAGGCTATGGGACTGTGGTCTGAATAACAGACTATCAAAACAGGAAATGGAAGACTCATTTGATTTCATTTGTATTAACTGCTATGTGTGCTTTCACTTCTGAAATCTTTGCACTTGGCCTGGTGTAAGGTTATTCATATTCATGAACAATGAGACTAGAAAAACTTTCATTAGTGTTTTACAGGCAATTTGTGCATGAATACTTTCTGCTTGTGTTTCATTAATGAGGATCATTATCACACTCTCACATACTACCAAATCTCTTTCAAACATATTGTCTCACAAATACTATTAAACCTCACATCATATAACTCATGCATTCATTAAGCTAAGATATACATATAAGGTGATGATTGATTAACACATACTGTTTAAAATTTAAATAAAATAAAATACCCAATCCATTTGGAAATTGTCAGCAATGCCATTTATGCACTGTTTAACCAATGTAGTGGCTTTCTTTCTAAGTTAGATCCCATTGTTTTGAAGAAAACGCAGTCTGATTCATTTGCATTCTCCTACAGCTTTTTGATTACTTAGTTTATTGATTTATTTGTCTTAGTTCAACTATAGATGATGATTGTTTATAATATGCCACAGCAATACACAAAATCAATTATAAGGCCAGACTAAGACCGCCATGTTCTAGGTTTTGATGTTCCAAGTACCCCCACTACAATTATCCCCACCAGGCATATATACACTACATTACACCCACAGGACAATGACATCTCAATCTATAGGCGATAATATGGAAAGTGTCTTCTCTGTGCAGCTATTACAACTTCCCTCTTCTGGGAAGGCTTTCTACAAGATTTTGGAGTGTATCTGTGGGAATCGAGAAGAGCATTTGTGAGGTCAGACACGGATGTTGGAGGAGACTCACAGTTTCCATTCTATTTCATCCCAAAGGTGTTGGATGCGGTTGAGGTCAGGGCTCTGTTTGGGTCAGTCAAGTTCTTCCACACCAAACTCAACCAACCATGCCTTTACGGATCTTGCTTTGTGCACTGGAGCACAGTCATGGTGGAACAGATCAGCGCCTTCCCCAAATTGTTCTCACAAAGTTAGAAGCAAAGAATTGCCCAAAATGTCTTGGTATGCTGAAGCATTAAGATTTCCTTTCACTAGAACTAAGGGGTCTAGGCCAACCCCTGAAAAACAACCCTATAGCATTTTTTCCTCCTTCACCAAACTTTACATTTGACACAATACAGTCAGGCAGGTAACATTCACCTGGTATTCACCAAAGCCAGACTCATCTATCACCTTGCCAGATAGAGAATCATGAGTCATCGCCCCACAGAATACTTTCCACTGCTCCACAATGATTCACACCACTCCCCCCCATACCCCTCCTCCCATTTGGCGTTGTACATTTTGATCTTAAGCAACTTTTACACAGCAGGAACATGTGGTTCAAATCTTTTCTCTGTATGGGACATGTTTCAAATGATACCTATCCGATCTGTGGCAATGCAACTCAATCTGCCAGATAAGATTTCAAGCGACTTTTACATCAGTCCAACTGGACATTCGTTATAATTGCTGAGACTCATAAACATTTAGGCTGATGTACTTGACACCCCACTATGCGAGTTTGATTGGTCTTCCACTTTGTGGCTAAATTGTTGTTGCTCCTAGGTGCATCCATTTCTCAGTAGTAGCATTTACAGTTGACAGGTGCAGATCTACCAGGACAAAAATTTACAAACTGACTTGTGGCAGAGGTGGCATTCTATAACAGCATTGTGTTTAAAGTCACTGAGCTCATCAGTACGACGAATTCTGCTGCCAGTGTCTATTGAGACTGCAAGGCTATGTGCTTAATTTTATCCGCCTATTAGAAATAGGTGTGGCTGAAACACCTGACCTCAATAATTAGAAGGTGTATCCCAATACTTTTGTCTATATAGTGTATTTTAGGAACATGCATTGCAACTGGTATACTGTATCATAATAAACCAGCTATTAGAGTAAATTAAAGGATAAAAAAGATCAATATTTTCTTATTTTGGTCAGACACATTGGCCTAGGACCTGTTTTCTGTTGATCTTCTAGGAATAGGCTACGACTCCTTGCAAAGTTTTGCCAAGGCTTCGCCCTGTCTATTCTAGACAGGAAATATTCTGATTCTAATCTGATCTATCTGTTTTTTCACCCCTGCCCAGACATTTGTTTTTCTTTTAGTTTTTCTATGTTTTGATTTCTTGATCTCATTGTTTATCATAGCGATCTGGACTGTTAATTGGGCAGTTGCTTGATTGCCCATGCCCCATTAAGTTCTACTTGCACTTGGATCCCACTTGTGGTAACTCTACTTTGTTACATTTTGTTATGTGGATTATTCTACAAAGTAGACTTTTAATTGTCTTGGACTAAATTTACCATTTTTTCAGTATTTGATTGTTTCAGTAAAGACAAATTTTGAACATCAAAAACATTAACCAATATACAGCTAGCAAACACAGTTTGAACAGTTATACCCCAGTAGAACTATATTTTTCATGAAACAAAAAAAGGTTAGTTAATTGAAGAAAATATGTGTTTCAATAGTGACAGTTCTTGAGGTTACACACTGATTGTCAGACTTTACTTTAAAACAATGGGATCTAACTGCTTACAATGTGGCCAAGAAGAATAGGGGTATAGTCTCACCTTCTGCTCTAAAACGCAATGTTAGAGATAAAATAAGGTTTCATTTATGCAATAAAACTACTTGTTACTGAAAATGTGGGACAGCCTTTTATGACTAAAGTTTTTAATTTATTTAAAGATCAAACTTATGATAAAACTAAATCTTTTAACTTCATTTAAAATAAAATTAACATTAAAAAAAAAACACACAAACAGCTACCTCCCAACAGAGAGTACCCTATAAACGATATTTTTAAATATATTTAGCTTATTACTATCTCAGTTAATGCTTTGGGTTTAAATTAATCATAACACAATCTAAGATCGTAATATATAATTGATCTCTTAATTATTTGTTTATTTATTAATTCCTTCATTCATTTAAAATGTGGGATTGCAGTTCAAAGTAATTTGGTAGAATGATCCACATACATGAACTGAAGGAGTGACTTGTCCAAATTAGATCTGTGAGAATGTTCCATAGAAAGTGACTTGTATGTTTAGCCTCTGTACCATGGAACATTTTAAATCAATTCTGTGTATGAACCTTATTTGTTCAGTGAAGTGTGTTCTCAATTGACATAATTAATTAGAGATAGGATAATTCAGCAAACCAATGAATAACACTTTTACCACAAAGAAACATGTCACTTAGCCTTGGAAAAATTCAGCTCAGTATGGATATACATAAATGCTTACAGATTTACTGTGCACAAGAACCTGTAATACCCTGGTTTAAACTGTACAAGGATGTCGTCTACTCTCACTTTTATTCATGGATGGGGGGAGTAGCTAAGTAGCGTGTTACTTTTTGTAGCTAACAATACATTTTTGTAGTTAATTGCTGTAACTGCTACAGTTTCATTAAATGTAGCTAGCAGCTGTAGCACCTACAAATTTTTTGTACCTATAGTGAGAATTTTCGCTACAGTTTCGCTACTGGCTTGAGACAATATACGCAAAATCTAAACCATAGAATGCGGTTGTTAACTGGACTGGTGGCGATTGTGCAATCCTGACTGAGCCGCAGACAATTCAAGCAAACAGTCATGTGGAGGCCTCACACACAGATCACCCCTTACTAGTAGACTTTGCTCTGCTTTAAGCTTTAGGTCAGCTACAGCTGCTTTTCTCACATCTCAGGAAACGTTTCTGTGACTTTCTTGTAAAATGGCCCTCAACGGTTGACTTTTATGAGGCTGAAGTCAGCTACCCATTCTCCAGCTTCTCATTCGAATGGTTCCATTTCACCTTATATGGTGCCTGAGGTGCCAGATTGTACTGCTGCGCCATTTAAGGTGGAACGGGACAATTTAAATGAGAATCTAAGGAATGAGAAGCTGACTTTAGCTTTGTGACTTGCTGCAGATTAAATGTGTCAGAAAACCAGCTGAGTAAATGTTGGTGAATTAGCAGTTCTACATTATCTCCAGCATTTAAGACAATTCATTGCAAAACCGTGTGTTTTTACAGCAAAGGAGAATTATGTTATTTTTACCTAAAAATCTAGTTGTTCTGTGGAGCTGCAACAGTTCTGCAGCAGTGGAGAGATTATTCAGCTGTGCAGGCCTGATTCTCACCCCAAACAGAGCCAGCTGGGTCACTGATGAGAATTTTGAGGCTAAAGTGTTGCTGAACTTTAACAAAGGACTCTGAATGTCATGTCTGTATCTTGATGAATGTTTAAATAGGAGCAGTTGTATTTAAACAGTTCAAAAGTGCTTTGCACACAATTGTTTGGTTTCTATACAGTTATTTTTCTTGAAAACCTGGAATGATTGACTTTGCCTTAACGTAGTCAAATTTTTGTTAGATATCTTTTTTTTCTACTGTTCTATTTCACTTGAATACTTTCAGAATATGTGTGCAGTATGCACACACTACTGTGTAATTCATGGTGTTGCAGTGGTTGCTAAGCGAGTGACTTGAGGGTCAGCATTAGCTAGAAAGGTACATCGAGCTCACATCAGACTAAGCTGGATAGGTTTGTTGAGTTTAAAGCAAACTAAATTGTTAAATTACTTGTTACTCCTCAGTTTGAACTGTGAAGCAGGTCTCATTCCACTTGCAATATGTTTGTCAGTAAAAAGCCTTCGGTTTTGTGAACACACCATTATCTTGGAAATTAATGTAATCCACACATTTGATGTGTTTTTGATTTAAACGTGCTGAATGAACTTGGAAGGTGAACTGTAACGTTAGTTTTAAATGCTGCCGCATTTGGATTTAAAAAGTAACTACACCCAGAGGTGTAAGTAATTAATTACATTTACCTTACTATACTCGAGCACAGTTTTCCTTGTAACAGTATTTTCTGGAGTAGGATTAAACCATAGAACTTTTACTCTTTCTTGAGTAAATTATTAATGAAATACTTTTACTTATCTACCTTCATTTTAATAATGTTTAAATAAATTATGAGCATTTCAGCTAATTAAACATATATGAACAAAGCATGGTTAAATTTAAAAGATTCACTAACAGAAAACAGCAGCTCTGGCAGTAAAAACACTACAGAGATGTCAATTTTAGTGGAGAAGGACAGAGGAGAACTTAACCAGCACACATGAGGACCACATCCATGGGTCATCTGTGTTTTTTTCACATGAACTAAAGAAAACCTATCAGCAGCCAAACACGAAACCTGCTGAAATCTTCACTCTCACAACTTTAGCAAGCAAGCAAAGTTCTTTTATATAGTGCTTTTTACAACAGAACAATCAGCATTACAGAAAGAAAAAGAAAAGAAAATCTAGGTCCAAGCCTCCATGAGTATGCCAGTGGCAGCAGTGGCCAGGAAAATGTCCCTAAGAGCAAGAGGAAGAAACAAACCTTGAGAGGAACCAAGACTCATAAGGGGAACCCATCCTCCTCTGGTCAACACCAGATAGCAAATATTGTTAGTATAAAGTATTATAGTACAAATCGGCAAAAACAGGTGGGCAGAGGTTAATTTGATTACTTCATGATTATGCATTGACAGCAGCAGCATCTGAGGGTGAGGATTGCACAGCATTGTACAGTAAGAAGCCCAATGGTGGTCAAACCAGTCCAGGAGACTGGCGAGCAGTGGGCACCCGATCAAGGCAGAAGAGGTCAAGCTTTATAGTTATTGTGAGGACTCTAGCTGCAGCGTTCTGGACTAGCTGAAGGTTGTTAAGGCTTTTGTTGAGACATCCAGACAGCTGGGCATTACAGTAATCTAGCATTGAAGTAATAAATGCATGAACTAGCTTTTCTGCATCCTGTAGAGGTAATGCATTTGTTAATTTAGCAATACTGCCGAGATGCAGGAAGGCTGTTCTAGTAATTTTTGTTATATGTCCGTCGAAGAACAGATCAGAGTCTATCATGACACCAAGATTTTTTTACAGATGAGCTTGATGCAACTGAGAAATTGTTAAGTTAGACAGTTTGTTTCTAGCAGCTTTTGGACCAAGAAGCTCTGTTTTATCTGAGTTAAGTTAGAGAAAGTTACTCGACATTGAGTCTTTTATGTCTTTTATACAGTCCTCAATCTTGCTAAGTTAAATTTTATCATCCAGTTTGGTTGATATATAACTGAGTGTCATCGGCATAGTAGTGGAAATTTGTTCCATGTTTACTGATAATGGTGCCTAATGGTATCAAATATGTTGTGAATAATATAGGTCCTAAAACAGAGCCTTGTGGAACACCATACTTTATTTTTGCAAGGACAGATGATTTACCATTTACATTAATAAACTGAGCGATCAGTGAGGTAGGACCTAAACCAGGAAAGAACTATTCCTGTTACCCCTTCATGGTTTTGTAGTCTATCTAGTAATATAGAGTGGTCTATCATGTCAAATGCAAGATCAAGGTGTACTGGCAAAGACACATTTCCTTGGTCAGAGAAAAATAAAAGATAATTTACAATTTTCACTAGTGCTGTCTCTGTACTATAATGTGGCCTAAAACCAGACTGAAATTTTTCATGTAGATGATTCCTATGCAAATAGGAGCTTAATTGTTTTGCTACCGCTTTTTCCAAGATCTTAGATATAAAGGAGAGATTCAAGAGAGGTCTTTAATTTGATAGTTCACAGGGATTGATGTTAACTTTCTTAATCAGTGGTCTAAGTACGGCTAGTTTAAGAGTTTTTGGGATCTATCAAATGCTAAGAAAGGAGTGTATTATTGACAGAATAGGCTTGTTTATTTTTTGCAAAATTTCCTTTAGTAAACCTGTAGGAATCAGATCTAAAATACAAGTAGAAGATTTTGTGGAAGAAACTATTTTAACTAGTTCATTTTCTTGAAGTAAGGTAAATGATTCCAGACTCTCTGCAGTGATTATAATATTCTCAAGATTTAGATTGGTATTATAAGGTAGCAGTTTTGTAGAGTTCAACTGTGTGTTCTGAATTTTTTGCCTTTTTTCCCCAGTTTTATCACTAAAGAAATTCATAAAATCATTGCTGCTATAGGCTAATGGCAACTGGGGTTCAGTAACTGTTTTGTTATTCTAGAAATTGTGCTAAATATACATCTAGTATTATTCTTATTGTTTTCTATGAGAGAGGAGAGATAGCCTGAGCGTGCTGTAGCAAGTGCTCTTCTATAGTCTATAAGGCTCTTCTTCCAGGCGGAGTGGAACATTTCTAGTTTAGTCAGGCGCCATTGTTGCTCTAGTTGTCTGGCAGTCTGTTTTAAAGCTCGAGTATGATCATTATTCCTAGGGGTGAGTTTTATCTGCCTTACTACTTTTCTTTTTAATGGAGCCACACTAGAGTACATTGAAAAGTATCCTCTAAGCACTTGGTCATAATATCTAACTTGGAAGGATTAGATGGACAGCTGACAGAAGCTGATAATTGTGGGAGGTAATAAACACACTGATAAAGCTGCCTGCTGTGGAGGAAGTTATAACGCGATAACATGGTGATGAATGCACATTACCAGTAATGTGAATTTCATATGAGATTAAGTAATGATCTGAGACTGCTGTTATCTTAAGTTACCAAAGGTCAGAATTAAGTCTAGAGTGTGGTTGTGGTAGTGTGTGGGCTCCTTTATAATTTGGATAAAACTTACTTATCTATGATAGATATAAACGCCTTACTTAGTGCATCTTGAGGATTGTCAAAGTGGATATTAAAATCTCCAACAAGTATTATTTTACTTGAAAACGTTATTAAACTCATTAGACACTCAGAGAATACAGCCTGGGTGGCCAGTAAATTGTAATTAAAGCAAATGAATTTTAATTTGTTCTTTGATCAAGTATATTAAGTAAAATAATTTCGAAGAAGAGAATTTATAGCCTACTTTCTGGCTCACGCCTACAGCTTTAGTATATAATGTCTCTCAGTCGGCCAGGGTTGAGGGCATCGAAGCGAGCATAGAACTCACTCAGCTCATCAGGTAGTGTAATGTGGCAGGTTGTGACCACCCTACTCATCTGTTGTTAGTTGTTGATGTGCTGCAAGTAATAGATGAAAACTGTAGTGTTCTGACAACAGTGGTACAGTGGATGTAAGGTGCAGTTACTGAGTGCAAGGTTGGCCAAAGTTAAACCGGGGAAAGAGGTAGTCAGTGAGGTATTCACAAGCCTGATGGCCTGTAAATAGTAACTGTTCATCAGTCTTGTAGTCCTGGACTTCACACACCTGTAGCATCTGCCTGAAGTGAGCATAGAACTCCTTCAGTGTCCGGCTGGACATGTGGGAGATCGTATACTTGGAAAAAAAATGCAGGGAGATGGAATTAGTGTTATTCTGTTTGTACATTTGTTTGTACACTACTCCCCCCACACCCCCAACCTCCTATTTTGCATAGTGCGTTTTGATCTTAGGCTTGTGTGTAGCTGTTTGGCCATGAAAATCTGTTTCATGAAGCTCCTGATGCACATTTTAATTTGCTGATGTTGCTTCCACAGGCAATCTGAAACTCGTTAGTAAGTAAATCAACTGAGGTTGCGCACTGTGCACTTCAGCACTTGTCAGCCCCACTCTCTGAGTTTGTGTGGTTTACTGACTTGGCTTTTGTTGTTCCTAGATGCTTCCATTTCAACAGAACAGAAATTTCACAAAATGACAAAGGTAGAGGTGGCATCCTATGACAGCGCCACATTTAAAGTCACTGAGCTCATCAGTATGACCCATTCTACTGCCAGTGTTTGTCAATTGCTTAATTTTATTAGAAATTTGTTAGAAATGGGTATGGCTGAAACACCTGAACCCAATAGTGTACATGCTTGCAAGTTTATTTTCACATGAACACAAAAGTAGCATACAACTGCATGTTGTTCTTAAACTGTTGGATTATTTACTGATGCATTTTTGGCGAAGTGGCGAGGCTTGACCCATCCTTGCTCATAAAGGTCAAGGCCTTACCTGGTTGCTCCTTTTGTGTCCAATCATGTGTACATCACCATATTATGATTGTTTTGGAACATTTAACATTATTTAGGAGCCAGAGAAACTCAGCCAAGAAGTGGCAGACCACATAAAATTATAAAGTGGGGATACCAAATGCTGAGGTGGAGGTGCATAGTGCATAAAAATCACCACTTCTCTGCTGACTCAATAACTGCAGTGTCAATCCTCCTCTGGCATTCACATCAGCAAAAAACTGTGAGCCGGAAGCTTCATGGCATGGGTTTCCATGGCCGAGCAGCTGCATGCACACCGCCACTGGACTCTGAAGCAGTGAAAACATATTCTGTGGGGTGACAAATCACACTTCTCTATCTGGCAGTCTGATGAATGAGTCTAGGTTTGGCGAATCCTAGGAGAATGTTACCTGCATTGTGTCAACTGTAAAGTTTGGTGAAGGAGGGATAATGCTATGGGGTTGTTTATCAGAGGGTAGTTAATGGCCACTTAGTTATAGTGAAGGGACATCAAAATGCTTCAGCATACCAAGACATTTTGTACAGTCGTATGCTTCAAACTTTGTGTTTGGGAAAGACCCTTTTCTGTTCTAGCAAGATTGGTCCCTGTGCACAAAACAAGGTCCATAAAGGCATGGTTGGGTGAACTTGATGTGGAAGACAGACACACTCAAAAATATTGTAGAATACCTTCCCAGAAGCTTGGAAGTTGTTATAGAAGTAAAAGGGGGGACCAACTCCATATTAAAGAATTATTTACAATGGGATGTCATAATGTGTGCATATATATAGCATATATAGTTGAAAAATAGCTAACTTGAAATAAAATATTTGAAAATAAAACGTAAAGCTTACCAAGTTGTTCCTGAATGAAAATTAAGTATGGCCTGTTTAGGTGACATTGGGGTTCTCTCTCCTTCAGTGGGAAGATTTTGATTTTTTTGCAACCCAATAAATATTAATTTACTGAACGTGTTAACAGGCTAAAGAATTTAATTTTGTTTCACTTGGGTTCTTGCAGTACAATCCTTGCTGTACATAGGGCTAAATGGCTTTGACAGTCTTTCCTGGAAGTAATAGAATTTTCCAGAATTGAAAATTGCATTGGTAGTGCTGACATTCTGTTGACCTTTGGTTAAACTTGAAGTGTTGTTTCAGTAATAATTCGGGTTGGAAAAGTGATTGAGTTAAAGTCCGATTGGTACATTGTTTTAAGTTAACTTTGATGCGTAAACATTGTTTGATTGAATATCAATACGTCAACAAGTTATTACTGGACGTACGATATTCATTCAGCCTTGATTACAGCAAAAAAGCAAGCCGCTGGCATTTATTTGATATATTGATTTTACGTAGGAATGTAAACGAACATAAACTATTAATTTCCCCCTAGCGTATTTATGTGTATATTGATATATGTGTTTCCTTGTATCTGGTTATGTGTACTATGTGTTTGTTTGTTTGTTTTTTCGGTTGTAAATATGTAGGCGATTGCTTTTGAGAGTTTTTGGCACGTTCGGCCTACCATAGGCACCTCCCGGCGAACGTACGTGTTACGTAGGAACGCTCCGTTAGCGACGCCGCTGCTGCGTTTTCTCCGGTGGCTGGTTTTACAGAATACGGGGATCTGACGAAGCCAACGCGAGCAGCCTCGCTTGTTTGGTCGGCTACTGAATGTGGAGTAGCAGCTTTAGGCAACGTAACGAACAGTGGACGGTAAGTACCCCTGTAAACCGTGACCCACCCTGATTTGTGCGTTAGATCGTTTAGACGTAAACATGTGGAGAAATCTGAGTTCGTTTGTTTCTTTAACCACTTTTTTGATTAGTTATGAATGCTGTAGGTTAACAGCAGTGGTCCGGCGCAGAACCAGTGGAGAGATTAGATTAGAATGGTTTACAGCACTAGGTTAAGTATCTCCTTGCTTTTCTGTAACTGCATGTGCTTCTCCTTTTCGGGTGCATCATGTATTGATAAAGGAGTTTTAAAGGATGTTGTGGGAGTATTTTGCTGCAGCGTCCTCTTGTAGCTTAGTTCTGTTCAAGCTAGGTAACCACCACCACCGCCGTGGTACAGCCAGTTCCTCCGGTCGCAGAGCGCTACTGAATCCGTTATTGTGCGCTTGCATATGTTGCGTGGTAAAAATGCTCTGCAGGAGGCTGATACCTAGCGGACGTGCCTCTCTCCGTCGTTTTCCTGCTGCTGTTAGCGTTAGCTAGGTCATGTGTCTCTGGTGGGCTGAGGATGTTTTTCTCTCCTGCTGTGTGAACGCTTCGCTTCGCCCCTGCTAACAGGAGCTGCACTGCTCAGCCTAAACTGTGAAAAGCCTAATAATTACAGATCATATAGCTACACATTTACCCTTGTGTACGTGCCAAGCGTCCTGGATCATTCTGTTATATATGGTATTTTTGGAGACACCGGAGACTTATCTATATACAGTAAGTATATAACGTACATACATCATTGTTCTTGACTTAAACCTCCTAGCTACACATGTGTAAACAGCTGTCCAACGTAGCTTATACAGGCAAAACACAAATATAGATAAATGTTTACCTGTGCTTATCTGCATGAATGATTTGCGTTGACTGCTCTTGTCAAATTCAAGCAAATTGCTTAATGTATGGCTACAACATCATAGGACCATAGAGGGCCACGAATGGACAAGCCTTCTTAGTATTGTTTTGGTCTGGCAAAATGGCCCATTTTCCTCCCAGGTGCATTGTGTGATGGTCATATATACAATATTTATAACTACAACATGTTCTTTTATGACTGTCTCCTGCAGACTCCTTTATGCTGTGCTAAGTCATGTCTTCTTGAAGTGTGATGGACAGGAGGGCTCAGTTAATTGTTTATTAGTTTGAATGTTTAAGAAAACTATTATAACGTTGAAGAATGATCACAGAATGATGAAGAGCGTCAACTCATAAACTTGACATCTCACCGAATGGCTTAGTATTGATTAAATAGCTTTTAATATAGCTGATATTCAGGCTGAAGCAGTTTGTAATGTGTGGGTTGCTTTTTTTGAAGGAGATTTTTCTTGAGACAGTGTGAATATATATTTTTAATGATCCAGTCGCGCTCTTTAGGATGTCAGATGAGTAAAGGAGGCCGCGGCAAAGCAAAGTGTCCCGTTGGATGCTGATGAGGACTCATCATCTTGTCTTCTACACAAGGTGTTTACTTCTCATTGGATGACATGCCACATCATTTGTCAGTGAAATACAGTTTACTGGGGCACTAGCTAAAAGCAGATTTTCCCAGTTTAGCAAACTGTGCTCGTAAATGCAAGCAAAACCGTCCTGTTTCGCTAAGTTGTTAGCCTGTATTTGGATACCTGAGTAGTGATTTCAGTATATGAATACAGGCACCTCAAACGGTTAACCAAGCTTTTAAGTATATTTAGTGTAGGTGAAATTTATGGGCAGGAATAAACAAAGTACTGATTTTTTTCCATCGTGTAATGTATCTTCTAGTGAACAGTACTTCAGTATGTCAGAACATTGCCAAACATTTTATTGTTACAGCTGTTTACATTTATAGGCCACATTTAAGATGATTGAATGATAATTAGTCCATCAACTCATATAAATAAACAACTATCAAGATATTAGTTTTTTTACGGCTTTTGTTCATACTTTTTGGATACAGACACCGTTCTAGCTTTCCTGCAGTCTGCTTTCCGTAGGTATGAGAAGAACCTCCGTTGCAGTTTTTCTGCTCTAACCCTTTCTTACCACATCCTGTCTGCTGTCTCTTTCTTTCTCACTCCTGCTCTCTCTCTCTCTCTCTGTCTCTCGTCAGTCTTGCTCTCGTTTATGTTTAAAAAAAAATATATATACACACACACACACACACACACATATGTTATTTGTTTAATTTATTTATTTATTTTAACACTGACACATGTGACATACACACTTTTAAACATGTGCCGCCATGGCTAAATCCTGCTCCCTAACAAAGCGTTAAACTCTGCAGTTGGTAAACATGCCTGTATGCAGCTAAGAGGCAGGGCTTTAAACTGAGGTCAGTATTTGATGCAACAGCACATATTATATGACTTATTATTAGAGTAACGAGTAATTGTGACAGCTTTAAGATGTCTGTGATGTCACTCACTCGTATCTTTAATGCAGTTAAGTTTCTCAGTGGATGATGTTATTTTCATGTCGTGGGCTGGAGGTTAGGGAACCAACCATGTGGGATTCATAAGGGCCTCTTCTTCTTCTTCTTTTGGCTGCTCCCATTAGGGGTCGCCACAGCGGATCATCTGCCTCCATCTTGCCCTATCCACTGCCTCTTCTACTTTTACACCAACCATCTCCATGTCCACCTTCACTACATCCATAAACCTTCTCTGAGGTCTACCTCTTCTCCTTCTACCCGGCAGCTCCATCTCCAACATTCTTTGCCCAATATATCCACTATTCCTCCTCAACACATGTCCAAACCATCTCAACCTGGCCTCTCTGGCTTTATCTCCAAACTGCTCCACCTTCACTGTCCCTCTGATCTGCTCATTTCTAATCTTGTCCATCCTTGTCACTCCCAACAAAAATCTCTTCATCTTCATCTCCGCCACCTCCAGCTCAGCCTCCTGTCTTTTAGACAGAGCCACAGTCTCCAAACCATACATCATAGCAGGACGCACTACTGTCTTGTAAACCTTCCCTTTCACTCTTGCTGCTATCCTTCTGTCACACATCAGCCCTGACATCTGTCTCCACCCACTCCATCCTGCCTGCACCCTCTTCTTCACCTCTTTTCTACACTGTCCATTGCTCTGGATGGTTGACCCAAGTTATTTGAAGTCATCCACCTTTACGACCTCTACTCCTCTTAAACTTTATTTATTTAGTTTTGCTTTTTCAATGTTGGGAAAGATAACAGCAACGAGCACTCCTCTGAAAATCAGTAAAAGCGGAACACCCTTCAGAGGAAGTGATCTCACAGGACCAGTTACTAATCTGGAGCCAGCAGGAAGCTGTGTGCTTTTGTGAGTGTGTGTGTGTGTGTATATGTAAGGAAGTTTCTGGAGCCTGGAGGCTCTCACACAGCACTTTTGCTTGCATTGTTGTAGAGTGAGGAGAACAGCCTGAGCTTCAGATCCAGTGCACAGACAAACAATACTTGTCTGCCTAAAATCCATGACACTTTTTCTTTTGTCCAGATTTGTACAGTTCAGTGGCAGGTAGTGGGGCTGCAGCAAATATTCAGTGAATTTCAATAAATTTGATTATTTAAATATTTGAAAACAAAAATGCATATGGGGTACGTTTTACCTCTTTTCATTAAAGGAGTAGTGCATCCTGATAAAAGCAACATTGTCTACCTGCATGTCATAAATTATTTATGCCTTTTGCTCAATGTTAGTCAGATGATCCATTCCTCTCATGGTGATATCTCAGCAGCAGTGTGAAGTAGTGCTGTTGGAACTGTATTAGGTCTCTAAATTGAGCACACCAGCAGAAAAGGCACATGACACACATTGCATACGTGGGCGAACTACACACCGCGACCAACCACCAGCACAAAACACCCACATAGTAACCCCACTTCCTGACACAAAACAACACAGCAAGTGCATAGACATAACTCAAACCAACAAATAATAGCATTAACAAGACCCTTTGTCAGAGGACATGTGCATGCAATAAGCCCTTGTGTACGGCCATCTGCATACCCATGCCTCCAGAGTCACTAGGAGCCATTAGTAGGATGCCACAATTTTTTTTAAAGTTACATTAATTCCACATTTTACACCTTGACTTAAGGCTCTGTTCCAATACTTTTTTATTTTAAACCATTAGGTTATGAAAAGATCAAGTGCGCTTTTACCCTGGGAAAGTGAGTGTAGTTTACCTTTACAATTCATTAAAGTGCACAATTGAGCCTTAAGACCATTACTGTACTTTTGAGGGTAGATGGTATTTACAAAACCAAGTGAAAGCATCCCAGTGCCATATTGTTCCATTATAGTTCTACTATGCTGTCAGCACATTGAGTTTCCATTTCATACATTTTCAGTCAAACCTTTTTTCATGCATTAATTTACATTAAAAATAATTAAATAAAGACAAGTGCAGATTTATTTCCAGCTGACTAGTTACTAGTCTCCAACGGTGCAAAAAACCTTTTACTACTTGCCCTAGCCTCTGCTTCTCTCCTCTCATCTGCCTGCCTTTTGTAAGCCTTATCTTCATTAATCAGAGCTAGTAAGGGGTCCTTTTAATCCTTGCCCTGCCCTTGGCTTTGTTATTGGTTCTGTCCCCATTCCTCTGGCATGTCCACTGCAGAACTTGTGCCTGGTCTGTCCTGCTGGATAGAGGCAACAAACTTTTGATGAACCGCAGTAAGCTTTAATAACTATACGGGTATGAATAGCTGCAGTGTTCTTTACAACAGTGTTTCTCAACTCTTGTCCTAGGGGGCCCACTGCCCTGCACTTTTTAGTGTTTGTCCTGCTCCCAACACACCTGATCAACCGGACTGTTAATAAGCAGATTGGTTTAATCAAGTGTGTTGAGAGAAGGGAAAAAACTAAAAAGGGTAGGGTGGTGTATAGCCCCTGTAAAGAGGGCCTTGTGTTCAGCTTGAATATAAATAAACAGCTCTCTTTAGTCCCTGTCCAAAATTCAAAAAGGACTTCTGTGCCTTAAAGTACCTGATGTCTTATTATTAAGTTAAAACAGACTGAATATGCGTCTTAATGTTATTAAAACAGCCTAGAGTGTTTACTTGGATTAAAAACGATATCCTACCTATATACACATACTTTTAATTAAAATACAAGATATGGGTGAATGCTTTAATTAACCAAGTCATTTTACACTTTATGAGGTGATGAAGATGAATGAAAGGGATGTGAACAACTTGCATAAAAAAAAAAAAAAAAAAAAACATTACTCCAGCACCATCGTTTTCATGGTGATTTTTTTTGTTTTTGTTTTTTTTTTTTAACTTGGTGTTCGTATGTGTCTGTGCAGAGAACTGTGGTTGGATACATCAGTTGCATCCTTTAAATCACCCTGTATCTGAAGGATCCTTCACTTTGGAATGGCCTTCTATGATGTAGTGGCCAAGAAATGCGACCTACCTTAGCTGCAGCCATGACTTTGGAATGCGCCCACTAATTATACAGATTCTTCTGCAATATGGGTTGACAAACATCACCCAGCACATGGCAAACTATTGCTATAATTTTATTTTATGTGTTTTTTGCTTTTGTAATAAAAGGTTATAATAACGCTAAAACTAAAACTGATGATTCCTCTCCTGAAACCGTAATGACTGAGCTGCATTAAAATGGCTGTAAAATACTAAACATGTGCACACTTGCGATTGCCTCATAACATTGAATCATTCAGAGTGGACATTGGATGGATTCATTCACAGTGAACATTCAAGGCCAAAAAGCTGTTTTGGAGAAATAATCTAGTGTTCCGTCAACATTAGGTCATAAATTAAAATTTAGAAGATCGATTCAGAATCATCCATATTCACATCGCGACGCGTCTAAGAATCGAGTTTTCCCCCCACCCTCAGTGCTTTTTTGCCACTCTGATTTCTTTGTTGAATGTGTTCTTTGCCTGGTTGTACAGAGCCCGATCTCCACTCCTTGCTTCTTTAGACCAGTGCAACTGTTTCATTAAACCAGGCCGTGTCGTTGTTATATTTAATGCGAGTCCTGGTGGGAACACAGGTGTGTGACTGGTACACCACTGAATGCCAATGAGGAATGGTGGCCTTAAGCCATATTCAGGCTGGATATATTTTCCACGCGGAGATGGGGTAATGCCAGTTTGCCGCAGATAATGATTAAGAGACCCTTATTAGTCTCACAATGGGGAAATTTCACCTCCACATTTAACCCATCCGTGAAGTGAAACACCACATACACACACTAATGAGCACACACACACTAGGGGGCAGTGAGCACACTTGCCCAGAGTGGTGGGCAGCCCAATCTGCAGTTGAGCAATTCACACAAGACAAGAAATCTTGCTCTAAATGACAGATGGGACTGGCTATTCGACAAACTTCACAATGTAAAATCTGGCTTTTTTTTCTGTAATTTTTACATATTCTTTGTAGCATACATGAAATGTTACATATATGCTTGATTTTAGTTACAGAGAACAATGCTGAAGTTGGTGCCTTGTTAACCAGTTTCTTGTTCAAATTGTCCCATTTCACCTTAAATAGTGCAGCAGCTATAGTTCTGGTGCTGAAGTTGTTATAATAACTGTAATAGTAATAATAACTACTGCACCACTTTTGTACAGGATATGGCAGACATGTCGATCTGCACTGGATTAAAACGAATCCTGTCCGAGTAGGACTTTACATAGGTATTTACTCCTCAATGGACAGGTGGCAACTCTCACCCATTTTATCACAGAGTACAGCATTTGCCAAGCTTTCTGTGAGAGTGGCTAAGGAACCTGTCAGGCGTTGCTCAGACTGCCTCTTATCCTCTACCTTTAACTAAAACCCGCACTAAACTCCAGTCTTCATTCAGTAACACTGGATTTAGTGTCATAAATAGGATGAACAAGTAATAAGATTAAATTAACATCGACATACATATGGTAGCCTACTTCACAAGTTTGAGAAGCGGTACAATGTTAAATAAATATGCTTATAGCCTTGGCTTTCGTATGTTCTAGAAAATCTGCAGTGTGGGGCATAGTTATGTTTTACCTAGAGCAGCACAATAGCATGTGCTGGCACTGTGTGGAGTGGCACAGTGTTATCTCCATGCTTATGTTTGTAAGTATTTACATTTTACATTTGAAAGTGCTGGGGAATAGCGCAAGACTTAACAAGAATTTGAACTATTTTTTTATTGTTTTGCATCCAAACTCCCAAATGTTTTCAGATAAACAGCATGCTTTCATTCAACGTAGCATTTTACATATGCTCTGCGGCTGACTGTAAATGACTGAAGGAGGTAGTTGTCAGAGGTTGGTAGAGTAGGTCGAACTTAAATTAAAAGTTGAAAATATTGTGACTTTGATGAAATATGAGCCCTTTTTATGGTTGATTAGTCAAATTGGTTGTTTTCTTTGTTTTTTAACCCAGAGGCTCATGCTAGGTGGGCTAAATAAGGGGGCAAACTTCATTCTAAACTCTAACCAAGATCTTGAGGGGAAAAAAAAAAAAAAACCTCAGTCTACTTTAATAACAGGTGTCAAAATGCTATTTTGAAAGTAAGAAACAACTGGCTAATGAGTCCTGCATAATTAGGATACATCATTTTGTGTATACTGAGTGTAAAAGCAGCATTCAGATACAGTGCGAGTGTACTGTAAAGGTTGCTGACTTTTGCTGCTCCTCTGCTGTCACTGCAGACTGACAGGGTTGCCTACAGAGCACTGCTAGGAGTAACATTTTGAAGCAACATTTTGAAGCAACATTTCTTTAATTTGAGGGTTGTCCCATTTTTGTAGGGGAAGATTTCAGCTGCTACCCTGTGTAAGGCAAGGTTACACTCAACAAGGGGTAGAGATAAAAACAAGAAATGGGACTGGGTATAAGTAACCGGTAGAGCTCATCACAATACAAAATTCATATCATTATGAATTTTTGATATCAGTACACATTGCGATAAATGTCTTAATTATTTCTTTCAAGTATGAAGGCTGATTTTTGCTCTTGAATGGTTAAAATATGTTTTAAGCTATCCTGTATGGTCAGAACATGACTGTCACGATTGGCCCCTCCCAGTCTCCTCATGTGCTTGTGTTTACCTTTGTCCTGTCCATGTGCTCGTGTTTACTTCCTGGTCTTCCATGTGCATTTGGTTTGGGTTTTTCTGTCCTGCCCCCTTATTTGGTTACTCCGCCCCTGATTGTTCCCACCTGTGTTTCCACCTGTGTCTTGTGATCCCTTGTTAGCCCTCGTGTATATAAACCCTGTGTTTGGCTTGGTCTGTGTTGGTTTTTGTTGTTTATTGTTTTGGTTGTACTGTTTGAAGTGTTTGATATCGTTTGGTGTTTGTTTCTTCCGGCCTCCATTGTTTGTTGATCCTATTTTCATTTGGTCATGTCTGTCCCTCCTTCTCTCCATGTTGGCTGTTTGCCCCTGGACAGTTTTGACCATGACCCTGGATTTACCCCTAATAAAAGTCGCTTATCTCAGCATATGCGTCCGCCTCCTCGCTCCTCGCCACAATGACATACACTCGCCCAGCACTGGACATTTCAGAAATCTGTTATAGGAGAGTGGGAGAAAGTGATTGAGATGTTTTTAGAAGCTAGAAAAGCAAGTCCACAGTTTTTGTAATCATCATAATTTAAGAAAGAAAACAGATTTTTAGCTGTCTGGTGACAAGTGCTTGGCTGTCCCGTTACAAATGCTAAACAAGTGGCCAACAACAGTGCTAAACTGTTTAGTTTGTCAACAATATCACCTTAGTACGAACAACAAACATTAGCTGGGTCAGTAGGTCAGTGATGGATCACGCCGCCTTACTGCCATCAGTCCCACAACATCCATATCAGAGAATTTCACAGTATTTAAACACAAGCTAGTAGATGACTGGATATCTATGTTCTGTCGTAGTAATTTCAGACAACACCAGACAAACAGAGTCCTCCTTTTAGTTATGTTTAAAATGAAAGTGGTACTTTTGTGTCTTGTTTCATCTGTAGTATCATCACTTCACTGTGTTGTGTGAGTGACGGAGGGCTGCTTCAAATTAGCCAGCTGCTAAAAACAGCTAGCCTGGAAAGATGTTCTCCCGCTTTCCAATGCCTCACAGCTTCCTCAGTTTACTTTCGTTTAAATCAGAGCTGTAACTCACATTAGCCCACTTCATTCTTTTACTTTTGTTGCTTGGGAATGCACTAAAACTTAAATATGACTGAGCGCTGTGATAGCGCTTTTGTGGAGTGAAGCTTTTTTCTTCTCCTGTAAAGTTATGTTTTTTGCAGATATAAGGTTTTGTTCCGACAGCAAATTAATCCGTTGCAGGTAGGAGTTTGCATGGTGGTAGGCGCTCCACCCGCCACCCGATTTCACGAAAGGTTCACCTGATTAACAGATTCTCTCCGTTGGAAGAGCTGGAAGATGCCAACTTTTCTGACAAAGAATAGTCAGAACATCTGTGTGAGCTCTCCAGCCATAAACTTCACCTCTGCTCCATCTGGGAACCCCACTGTGCAGCAGGCCCGCCACTTCACCTCTCATCTTGACACAGCCGCTCAGCCAAACCGCTGCCTACCTCTCCAAGCCACCTGTACCTCTACACGGCCACCCCGTCAAGCTCCCTCACAACAGCTCATGAGTCTTCAAAAGAAATATGACTCGGTGAACTCTTTTTACAGAGTTGATGGGATTCATCCCAATAGTTCACAGATTTTAGGACATAATATATTTTACTCTGTTTCTAACTCCATATGGCTATTATATACATCATACTCAAACTCAAGTATTTCTGTAGTTTCGAGTAGAAGACCCAGGACCAGCTCTTTATCAAAAAAAAAGTAACAAAGAAGTGAACAATTTTAATGGTTTTCTTAATCCAGCCAATTTAAAACTGATTTTTATTAATCCATCTCCATTTACCTTACACTAATGAGAAAACCCTGCAGTAAATGCTATAAAAGATCTTGAGAGTTTTAAAAACAGAAAAGGTTTAGGTATGATGCATCTTAACATTAGCAGCCTACTGCAGAAGGATAAAATGCATCAACTTGAAGTACTGATTGCACAATCTGATCCAGATAGTTTAATAACAGAGACCTGGCTTAGACAATCTATAGGTGATGTGGCTTTAAATGATTTGAACCTTTATAGAATAGACAGAGAATTGAGAGTAGGTGGAGTTACAGTTTTTGTAACTATACAAGCCACCTTAACAGCAGTCTCCAAAGAAAAATACTTCGAGTTCATGGCTCTGAAAGTGTCCCTTGGGAAAATTAACTCTCTTATTTTAGCTGGGATATACAGGTCTCCCTCTGCTTCATCTTCTGCATTTGAAGAAATAGCCACTCTTTTGTTACAATATGCAGCTTCTGAAATGCTGCTTCTCTGGGATTTTAATCTTAACTGGCTTTCTAATGCATCCAATAACTTAAAGGACATGTGTGGAAATCTTACCCTCAAACAATGTCATGTAATCAACATGGCCAAATGGTGATAAACAAGCATGCCTCCCACAAAAAGCATAGAATAAGACACAGATCAAGTCCCTTTTAGACTAGTGAAGTTTTCTCATTGTTTAAAGCTGGATCCTCTACCCTTAAAACCAGCATTATAGTTGATGTCCAGCTGAAATCTGATCAAAAGAAAATTTAAAACACATTTTGCTGCAACTGGTCACATTTTTGAAAATACTGACTCGAATCTGCTGTAAGGTAAAACTGATATCAACTCTATTGTTTCCCAGAGCCATGGTCTCATCACACCCTAGCCCTTCTCTCCAATCATAGTAGCTAAATCTCTTACTACTATTAATCCACAGTATACTACTGGTGAGGATGGGCTGGACCCTTACTTCCTGCGTCTAGCAGCCCCAATTATTTTAGAATACTCAACATATACACTATATTGCCAAAAGTATTCACTCACCAATCCAAATAATTGAATTCAGGTGTTCCAATCACTTCCATGGCCACAGGTGTATAAAGCCAAGCACCTAGGCCTGCAGACTGCTTCTACAGACATTAGTGAAAGAATGAGTTCAGTGAATTCCAGCATGGTACTGTGATCGGACACCACCTGTGTGAAATGTCGTGAAATGTCTTCGCTACTAAATATTCCACAGTCAGCTGTCAGTGGTGTTATAACAAAGTGGAAGCGATTGGGAACGACAGCAACTCAGCCACAAAGTGGTCGGCCACGTAAAAGGACAGAGCGGGGTCAGCAGATACTGAGGCGGAGAATGAGGAGAGTTTGCCAACTTTCTGCAGTCAATTGCTACAGACATCCAAACTTTATGTGGCCTTCAGATTAGCTCAAGAACATTGTAAAGTACCGCCACTGGACTCTAGAGCCAATGGATGAGTCTGGGTTTGGCAGTTGCCAGGAGAACGGTATTTGTCTGGCTGCATTGTGCCATGGGTAAAGTTGATGTGGGGTTGGTTTTTTTTTTTTTTTTGTTTTCTGTTTAGAGCTGTTTTCCAGATCTACTAATACTGATTTTAATTCTGTGAATATCAGTACCCTGATGAGATCCAACATTGAAAGCGTCTCAGAGTATAAATACCTTTAGCATGTGGCTAGATGATAAACTTAGTTTTAAATCCCATATTAATAAAGTGGTTAGTAAATGTAGGCAGAAGCTCGGTTATCTATATAGAAATAGAAGAAAAAAAGAATTGTTGAAGGAACCTTACTATTTGTCATGGACTACGATGATGTACTTTACAAACACACATCTGCCAGTTCCCTCAAATCACTGGACTCAGTCCATCACTATGCACTGAGATTCATTACTGGAGACTCTCCATAACACTCATCACTGCAGACTGTATGAAAACGTTGGCTGGCCCTCACTAGCAGCGCAGCAGGAAACACATTGCCTTTTTTTTATTTACAACCCCAATTCCAATGAGTTGGGACGTTGTGTAAAACATAAATAAAAACAGAATACGATGATTTACAAATCTTTTTCAAACTATATTCAATTGAATACACTACAAAGACAAGATATTTAATGTTCAAATGTATAAACTTTATTGTGTTTTGCAAATATTTACTCATTTTGAATTTGATGCCTGCAACACGTTCCAAAGAAGTTGGGACAGGGGCAACAAAAGACTTGGAAAGTTGAGGAATGCTCCAAAAACACCTGTTTGGAACATTCCACAGGTGAACCGGTTAATTGGAAACAGGTGAGTGTCATGATTGCGTATAAAGGGAGCATCCCTGAAAGGCTCAGTCGTTCACAAGTAAGGACGGGCGAGGTTCACCACTTTGTGAACAACTGCGTGATCAAATAGTCCAACAGTTTAAGAACAACGTTTCTCAACGTGCAACTGCAGGAATTTAGGGATTTCATCATCTACAGTCCATAATATCATCAAAAGATTCAGAGAATCTGGAGAAATCTCTGCAGGAAAGCAGCAAGGCAGAAAACCAACACTGAATGCCCGTGACCTTCGACCCCTCAGGCGGCACTGCATTAAAAACCGACATCATTCTGTAACGGATATTCCCACATGGGCTCAGGAACACTTCAGAAAACCACTGTCAGTGAACTCAGTTCGTTGCTCCATCTACAAGTGCAAGTTAAAACTCCGCCATGCAAAGCTAAAGCCATATATCAACACCACCCAGAAACGCCGCCGGCTTCTCTGGGCCTGAGCTCATCTGAGATGGACTGATGCAAAGTGGAAAAGTGTCCTGTGGTCTGACGAGTCCACATTTCACACTGTTTTTGGAAATCATGGACGTCGTGTCCTCCGGGCCAAAGAGGAAAAGGACTGTCTGGATTGTTATCAGCCCAAAGCACAAAAGCCAGCATCTCTGATGGTTTGGGGGTGTGTTAGTGCCCATGGCAGGGGTAACTTGCACATCTGTGAAGGCCCCATTAATGCTGAAAGGTACATTCTGCACGTGTTACAACAGCGTGGCTTCATAGTAAAAGAGTGTGGGTACTAGACTGGCCTGCCTGCAGTCCAGACCGTCTCCCATTGAAAATGTGTGGCGCATTATGAAGCGCAAAATACGACAACGGAGCCCCCGGACTGCTGAGCAACTGAAGCTGTACATCAAGCAGGAACGGGAAAGAATTCCACTTAGAAAGCTTCAACAATTACTGTCCTCAGTTCCCAAACGCTTATTGAGTGTTAAAAGGAAAGGTGATGTAACACAATGGTAAACACGCCCCTGTCCCAACCTCTTTGGAACGTGTTGCAGGCATTAAATTCAAAATGAGTGAATATTTGCAAAAACAATAAAGTTTATCTGTTTGAACATTAAATATCTTGTCTTTGTAGTGTATTCAATTGAATATAGGTTGAAAAGGATTTGCAAATCATAGTATTCTGTTTTTATCAATTTAATTTAACTTCATTGGGGTTGTATAAAACAATCTCCAGTCGCATGCCAGCATATATAACTTCAATGATGTCTATAAAAAAATGGTAATTATCAGACTCCCTCCAGTGGTTGGATCACATGCCAGGTATAGAGAGTTTTACTGCACTGCTTTTAGTTACAGTGCACCGGTGAGCTGGAACTCTAACTCGAAACACTAAAGCTCAGCTCGCTGGTGTCACTCAAATATAGATTTTTAATTTTATTGTCTTATTTTTATTATTTTATTATTAGTTATTATTTTTATTCTTCTTTAATTATGATTACTTTATTATGTTATTCATTTTAATACATTTTTCACTTTTACATTTTAGCTACGTTTTATTGTTTTTGTTCTTTTTTTTTTGTATTTTTATTAATGATTGTGTTTTCTTTTTACACTTACCTGATGCTAGGCTTTATTTATTAAATTTAATTTTATTATTTGATAGATAGATACGTTATTGATCCCGAAGGAAATTTAGGAATATGTTCTTATACATTATCAGTCCTTTGTTCTGTATCAACTCAGCAACATTGTAAATGAGGGTCACTGTGTATGTTCTCAGAGATTAAATAAAGGTTGATTTGATTGAATATTACTCTCATACATATTAATGCTTCACAAAAGGTGTTTCACTTTGTATGATCTCCATTTCCTTACACTTTACTCACTTAACTCATTTATTCATTCTTTGCCTTTCTGTAGTTGGCCTGGTTTAAGCTGTCGACAGGGGAGAGACTGACCCAGAAAGAAACTTGACTGAAGCCTTAGAGTCTCTCTCTCTCTCGCTCGCTACACCTCTCTCTCGCTACCTCTCTCCCTCACTCCTCTGTCCTCTCTCTACCTCTCACTGTGTCTTTTATAATATACCAAGTAGGCCATCCAATCCTGAATTAATTCCTGAATTTAATAAACTCTCACAGGACATGTGATAAAAGGAACAATTGAGATGGAAATATGAAAGGTTCTTCCTTCAATGGGACAAACAGTAATAGCGTATTGTTATTGATTGTCTAGGATCTTTGACAATTAATGCTGAGAATTATTTTCACTGCCTCTCCCTGCTACTGATTACGTGAGTCTTGATAAAATCACTGTATTATGCACCTTGAGCAATCAAAGAGACCTTGGCTCATGTTGATTGGGTGAACAAGGTACTTCATTATATTTTCAGATATTTGCTGATTTTGAAAAGTTCCAGTACTCTGTGGATAAAAACTGTAGTTATTCCAGTTTGAATTATTTTAGGGTTTGAATTATTTTAGACCAGTGGCCCTAACATTTTGAAATACAAAATGTTTTGAGAAAATCATTTAAGCTTTAAATGTTTACTAAATATCCTCCCAGTGACCACTGTGATAAGTGGTTTAGAAAGTGTGTTGACAAATTTAATAGGATGGGTCAATTGTTTGCATAGAGGGAGTTTCCTTGTTGAAGAGGCTACACTTACATACGTACACAGATATTAGTAGTCACATATACATTCCATAAGACTTTGGCTTACACTGCTTTAATATCTGCATGCCAGGCTTAATTTAATTTATTTTTCACTGAAACACACATTTGATGTCTACATGTCTTGTACGCATCGTATAGATCTGCATCTTATATTAGATTGACAGGAAGTGGTGAACTTTGCTAACATGTGGGTTTGCTTGCATGTGTATTAGAGGCAGATGGGTGCAAATACAGCCTCGTTTAATGAAGACACAGCTGTTTTTGGTCTCTTCCAGGCAGAGCTTTTGTAATATGCTTGCTACTGATGGTTTCAGTTATCTCAGTTAAAACAAGCAAAAGGTTTTGCTGTGTCAGAAATCTGTTGTGCTATGTCTACATTCAGCTTAGAGCTGAGCATTATAAGGGGGGAAAATATTGGGAGGAGTATTTTTGGAAAATGTCTCAAGTAAGTGCTATTGTTATGGAAAAAATCACAATGCTTTTTATGATGCACAATAAATTATTACAATTTTGGTAAATGGTAATGATATATTGATCAGTTGGAACAGAAAAATCACTGCATTTAAAACAAAAAAAGTACTGTCAGAAACTAAGAATATGATGATGCACTGCACTGAATCCAATGAAATGAATATAACAGTTGTTGGTCAGTGTTCTTTGTTCTGACATTATCCAAGATATGCTTAGAAATTTATACTGTAATATCATTTATCATGGTAACAATAAAATATTACCATATTGGCCACCATGTTTCTTAAACTGCACTTGCTGATTGAAACCATTAGTCTAATTGTGTTCCTAGGAGAAAAAAATAGCGTGTGTAGGCAAAGTAATTTGGCAGGATGAGTCTCTAAAGTCCGCTTTGCAACGAAACTAAAAATGTAAATGCTAACCTCTTTTTGACATTTTTTTCCCCAAACATCTGTGCAAATATCCTGCCAGAATTGAACATGAAATGACATAACTACATTTGCAATTTGCTGCCTTTGGATGTGCTGTTTGTACAAACAGAAGACGAAGTGATTCTTTTGACATTTCTCAAAAAGTTGTAGTCCATTAGTCAGCTTGATCGTTGCCTTTCCAAAACCAAAGACATCAGGGACTGGCCAGTCATTTCATGTTGTTTGTGAAAGTTCACAAAAACAGGATGAAAAACAAATGCTGCATTTTTGCTATCCAAAAATTAGCGTTTATGCCTGATATGTAAAGACCGTATGGTCTCTTGTTAAGGAAGTCTAAAACCTGGTAATAGAGTATTGAGCTTAGACTCTGTGAGAAGAGTTTGCTGACTAGCTTCTGGGATCTGACTGTGTTGAATGTTGACCTGAAATTGATGAATACTTTTATGACATTGTGTACTTGTTGTGATGACATTCTTAGTGGAGCAGTTTTTCATATAAACACCATGTGGAGAAAATTACAGGGATACACCTCTTAATTATTGTATTCAGATGTTTTATTCATTCCCTTTTGTGATGTTTAAAATCACATGCAGTCTGCCTACATTTGTGAAGGAATGGGTCATTCTAAAGAGCTCACTGAATTTGAGTATGATACTGTAATAGGATGGAATGAGGAGCCCCAGCAACTCAACCATGAAAGGACACAGTGGGGTTGCCAAGTACTGAGGTGCATAGTGCAAAAAAGATTTTATCCTCCATACGAGGTGATATTTCCGAAATCATAAGAGAAGAAATACGGGGTGCGCTGTCTGAAGACCTCGATGCTCTTAAGGCTGACATTAAAGCAGCGCGGGCTGAAACGGCTAGCAACGCTACCACAACACTAGCAGAAATCACCTCTATGAAAAGACATTGAAGACGTGAAACGTGGACTATCAACGTGGTCCGATGAGGTATCTGCATTGCAGATCACTGTAACTGAACTCCAGAGCGAGCTAGCAAAGCTACGGGACAAGTGTGAGGATATGGAGGGGAGAATGAGGCGCGGAAACATTCGCATAGCCGCCATTGACGAGCAGCCGAATTCCGCCAGCCCTAACGAGGTCTCCAAAATTATCAAAGAAGTGCTGAAGATGGATTGGGACATAAAAGTCCGAACACCTACATCCAAGAAACCGCAAGACAGTCCCCATGTTATCATTGCTAAGCTGCATAACGATGGAGATGCTGCTTTCACGGATGCACGGAAAGCTTTACGAGGATGGGGCGACGTGCGCTTTGGATTACTTTATCCAGCAAGATTTAAAATCACCTATAAAGAGGACAGTAAGGAATTTCGAGATCCCATAAAAGCTATGGATTACATCAAGGAGACTATTCTTCCCACTACAGACACTGAAACTGAAACTTAAACTTGCACTAAAAGCTACGTTGAGGCAACTTGCACCCTAATGCTCGAACATTGCTTTGTTTTAAGTTGCCTTTTCAACTAATAATTGTGAGTATGAACGCTTTGTTTTTCCATAATGGTATGTCTCAGGAAAAATGGCCAACATTGTTGCGTTTAACTAATCTCCTTATGTACAGTTAAAGCTAGAATCGTCTTACACGTTTTGTATGAATATTTTTTGAAGATTTCATATGTCATTAAAGTATGTACATTTACTTATATCTGCAGGAGCTTGAACTCCTATACATTATTTCTTTATATTTTCTCCTTTTCACTGGTATTGTACGCAGCCAATCTTTGTGGCCTGTGTTTGTTGCTGCTCAAGCGTAGTGGCTAGGGACTTAAACCCACATTTTGCATCATGTTAGTAACATGTAAAGTTAGAGAATGTTGTGTTTTTTGCGTTCTGATCCTTCTGTTCCCCGAGGATCTAACTACACTTAAATGAGCAACAGAGCATTTGCATGTCACCCTTGCAAGGCTTGGGAGTATTGTTCAGCAACCGGTCGTGGCACCCGCATTTTATGTCTTCATTTTGGGTTTTGGCATTTACCTTTCCCAAATGACCAGTCCTGTATGTCAGCAGGTTGTCTTTGCCTCCAACACAATTTCTTAATGTTAAATATGTTATAAAATAGCCATGAGTACATTAACCATAATAAGTTATAATGTGAAGGGTCTCCATAGTCCAATCAAAAGGAAGAAAACATTATTGCAACTCAAGGTGTCAGGTAGCGTTTCTACAGGAAACCCATCTATCAGATGATGAACATAAAATCTTGGGCTGATAAAGGTTATTACTCATTACACTGTTCTGGTAGGAAAAGAGGTGTGGCCATATTAATACATAGGCAAATTAATTTCACTGAATCATTGATACAGATAGGGAGGGCAGACTTTATATTAGTAAATGGTACAATTGATGGAATAGCAGTATCATTTATAAATGTTTACGCTCCTAACGAAGACATACCGGGGTTTGTCAAGTCAGTATTTAATACGATCGCAGAATTCAGTTCCAGTATCCACTGTGGCGACCACTAAAGGGAGCAGTCGAAAGAAGAAGAAGAAGAAGCAGAATACAGTTCCGGTCTCCTGATTATGGGAGGAGATTTTAATTGTGTCATGTCAAACTTAGATAGACAACCCGTTTCTCAAACACCCATATCTAGAATGGGTAAAATGCTTAAAAACTTATCCGCAGAAGCCGGATTGGTGGATATATGGCGGTCCAAATTTCCCAAAACTTCACCTTTTATTCGAACAGACATGCATCTTACTCACGGATTGATTACTTTTTTTACGGCTAAAGCTGAGTTACACAGAATCGAAGATATCACAATATTGCCCATTAAAATCTCTGATCATGCACCTGTTGTGATCCAGTGGGACATAGGCCTGACTACATCATTTAGGCAATGGAGACTTAATGCCTCCCTTCTTAATGATAAGGATTACATTGCTCTCATCAAAACAGAGTTTAAGAATTATTTAGATACAAATAGAACACCTGAAACATCCCCTATTATGTTGTGGGATTGTGCAAAGGCTTATTTAAGAGGCAGTATTATCTCTTATGCAACAGCAAGAAAAAGGCAAAAGGCAGCCAAACAGCAAGAATTAGAGGAAAGAATAAGAGCACTGCAATATAAGCATAAACAGGATAAACATAAACAGCATAAACATAAAGTCTTGTACCAAGACACTGATACCTGTTCTGATGAGGCCAGTATAGCAAATTACTTACAAAATATAAACATTTCTGAATTATCTGATACAGTAGCTAAAGAATTGGATAAGCCAATTGAGGAAGGGGAAATAAAACAAGTCATTTCATCCCTTAAGAATAATAAGTGTCGTGGCCCAGGTGGTTTCATAAATGAATTCTATAAATGTTTTGGAGATATCCTCCGCCTTTGTTGGATGCATATCGCTATGCTCTAGAAACCAAAACAATGGCACCATCATGGTCTGATGCAACAATACTAGTGTTGCATAAAGAAGGTAAGGACCCTACCAATTGTGGTTCATATAGACCATTGTCTATGCTCAATGGAGATGTATGTATTCTAACAACTATACTTGCTAGACGATTAAATTACACAATAACTCAAATTATACATCCAGATCAAACCGGATTTATTACTGGGAGGCACTATGGAAATAACTTACGCTGTCTATTGAACATTATATCTCACCAAAAAGAGAACAAGTCTATAGCAAATATAATCTCTTTAGATGCCCAAAAGGCATTTGATCGTGTGTCATGGAAATACCTAATTCAGACATTAAAGAGGTTTAAATTTGGGCCCAATTTTGTAGATTGGATACACACACTTTATTCACCCCCACAGGTGGCTGTCAGAGTCAGTGGTTTTAGATCGGCAAGGTTCAACCTAGAGCGCGTCACCCCTTTTATTTGCAATAAGTATTGAACCGCTGGCCCAACTTATTAGGGATGATGATGGCATTAAAGGAATTTTGATTGGCACAGAAGAACATAATCTCACTATATGCAGATGATGTTCTATTATATTTGACAGAGCCTGCATCATCAATACCACACTTAAAGGGAGTGATTTCTATATATGGACATTTTTCTGGCTATAAAATAAACGTTGATAAGACAGGCAATGGAGGTCAATGGCAATGTCCCACTGAGGATAAAGCAACAAAGTGGTTTTAAGTGGTCTAAAGAGGGCATTAAATATCTAGGTATCAATATCCCTTTTTCATTACATGATTTGTTTCACACTAATTACAGTAAAATACTGTACATAATCAAAAATGGTCTAGAGCGATGGGCATTGTTACCTCTTTCCCTTTTTGGCTGTATAGAAACTCTCCGTATGAATGTTCTTCCAAGATTGCTGTATCTATTCCAAATGTTACCAATAGGAATTCCAACATCCACGTTTGTTGAATTGGATAAAATAATCTCAAAATTTATATGGCAAAGTAAGCACCCCCGGATAAAATACAAAACAATCCAAAGAAGTAAGGCAGAAGGGGGACTTACAGTTCTAAAATACTATTTTTGGGCAGCTCAATTAAAGCCATTAATCTCATGGATCCAAAACGACACTCCTACACGATGGCTGAGCATTGAACAAACAATGAGCCCTGAGCCGTTAAAGGTATTGCCATTTTTAGATATTTCAATAAAGGGTTTGTCACTGTGGACTAGAAAACACTCAACATTTGGAATAAAGTTAGAGCTGCATTAAAGTTGCCTGAAGCACTTTCAATTTTAACCAGCATTGGACATTAAATCCTTCACTCCTAACATCTTAGATAAAGGCTTTGCAAAATGGGCTGATCAGGGGCTCATGTTTATTCATCAGTTAATTGATACAAACAACTTTATGTCGTTTGAACAACTACGTAGACATTTTCAACTTCAAAAAAATGATTTCTTTAGATATTTACAGTTGCGCTCTTTTCTGACTACACACAAAGAATGGGAAAGAGTGCTGAACCCCACACCAATTTAAAACTTCTTAACCAAATTTAAAAAAGGTGAAGGGGATAAGAATTTGATAACAAAATTATACAAGGTATTTTTGTCAATGAGTCGACATGAACCTGTTCAGACAAAACAAAGATGGGAGGCAGAGACGGCCAAAACCATTACTGATGAAATGTGGGGGGGGCATGGACAGAGGTACTACAGGTAACTACAAATTCAAATATGTGGCGGGAATTTAAGTGGAAAATTATCAGCAGATATTGTATGACACCGGATGTTGTCGCTAAGGTGGACCCTAGAGTACCAAGCTGGAGAAACTGTGGCACAGCAGTGCCTAACCACACACACACATCTTCTGGTCATGCCCTAAACTACAAATCTTTTGGGACAAGGTGTATAGGACTATAAATCAGATCTTTCAGGAAGTCATACCAAAGGATCCCACAGTCGCTTTACTTGGTATCATTCCAGCAGGTATACAGGGTAGAGCTAAATCATATCTCTTAAATATCTTTTTTGTAGTAGCCTTGAAATGCATTACTATTAAGAGGATGCAATTAGAGCCACCCTCCTACAATGCTTGGGTCCAAAAAGTTGGCGAACTGTACCAAATGGAAAAAATAACATACTAAGACTCCAACGGTGCGACTGTGCTAGAGTTCTGCTCAGGTAATAGCCCAGTTAGTAAACTTGTTGCTGTAATGTCGGGTACTGCGGCCTTGCCACTTCAAGTAGATATTTTATTTAATCATTAATTTATTTTTCTTACTCTGGATTTATGTGATGCTGAAACCAAATGTAACCTGTTGTTAAACACTATTCTGAGATGTTTATTTTATTTTACTGAATGTTTGCGCAATGCTCTCTAATTACCCTCTGAGGTATAGTTGTATGATCTGCTCTGTTAAAAATTCAATAAAAATTTCTAAAAAGTTCTAAAAAAAAAAAAAAAAAAAAACTGTGCCCCGGGAACTTCATGGCATGGGTTTCTGTGGCTGAGCAGCTGCTTGCAAGCCTTACGTCACCAACCACAATGCCAAGCATTGGATGGAATGGTGTAAAGCACACTGCCACTGGACTATGAAGCAGTGGAAACATTCTGTGGAGTAACGAATCATGCTTTTTTTTCTCTGGCAGTCTGATCTGGGTTTGGTGAATCCCAGAAGAGCATTACCTTTCTGACTGCATTATGCCAAATACAAAATTTGTTGGAGGAGGGAATATGTAATGGGGATGTTTTCCAGGGGTTGGCCTAGGCCCCTTAGTTTCAGTTAAGGAAATTCTTTGTGGGAACAGTTTGGGGAAGACCCTTTTCTGTTCCAGCATAACTATTGAAAATATTTTCTCTCAATTCCCCAGTTAATTCTCCCTAATGGACAATCACAAAATTGTTACAGTGTCAAGATGTTTGTGCCATGCTGGGCAGGAACAAGGCTTCAGTTTATCTGTAACACACAAAAATAAATATTTGCGCAGTAAACTATTCATTAATGTTAATGGGAAATTATTCATACACAATGAGGTTTCTACTCTCCCCACTATATGTCCTTTAGAGGGGGCTGGTATGGTTCCACACTGTGTGTTAATCACCTACAGGAGTGGCCCCCAATGGCCTAAAAACCATGGATCTTTCCTGAGGCTCTGTGCTTCACCCAGCCCCTTTCCAGCTGTCTTTGTATTCAATTCTGGGGTGCAGACACAACCTTACAATGGGAAACATGTATCTGTGTTTTCTTTTCTTTACACTTGATGCCTGCCTCAGCTATTAGCAGAACCTGAATCAGAATCAGAATCCTTTATTGATCCCAGAGGGAAATTGCAGTTGTTACAGTTGAAACCGTTTATGTGAAAGAATAAACACTTTAATAATTTAAAACAAAAGATGAGTAATTTGCAATATGTACACAATATTTAAGTTCTTATGAATACAGTAAAGTGGCAGTGACTGTGTTAATAAATATTAAATATCTAGTATAAAGCAGTTCAAATTATTGTACCTGAGTTATTGCACTTAATAATAATAATAATAATAATAATAATAATAATAATAATATGATGATGATGATGATGATGATTATTATGATTATTATGATTATTATTATTATTACACATACGAACAGTACAGTTTGGTATTGACTTTTGCACAGATGAACCACACTTTGTGAATCACACACTGAGGGAGTTAGAGTTTGATGGCCACAGGTAAGAATGACTTCCTGTGGCTCTCTGTGGTGCATTTTGTGGTGCATTTTGATCATATAGATGATATAGGTCATCCATTACCTTTTCAAATGCAAATTGAGTCCATTCAGGCATTTCAGTTCCTCCCTTAACTAGTGTATTCTTTCTGAAGTTGAGAGGTTTCCATGTGTTTCTCTCAAGATTCTGTAGTTTTTGGCCTATACTAGTCATGGTGAGGTATCAAGAGAACAAGCTAAGGCAAAAACACAACCAATCTTTCCTCACTGCCTGAGAGGATAACCCATATAAACGACCAGCCTTCACATTACAGGGTTTCCCTCACTACCTGAGAGGAAAAATAACAAAACCACTGATCTTCCCAAATACCAGTCTTCCCTCGTTACCTGAGAAGATAAGTTATAAGAAATGCTAGGCTTTTACCAGTGACAAAAACAGCCACAAAAACACTGGATTTCTCTACCAGTGACGATAAGTAACCTTCCCTCAGAACAGAAGGGATAACAGCCATAAAAATGTTTCTTTACTAGTGACTTCCCTTGTTTCAGACAGGCTAACCTTTTCTTTATTGTCGGAGTCATTAGTTAAGTGGTCACAACACAAAATACTGGGCAACATTTTTTTGACCCACTTGTCCAGTTTCAGTGTCCCTGTAGCCTCAGACCTTTTCTTGGTTGACAGGAGTGGAGCCTGATGTGGTCTTGTGATATAGTTTCTATTTTTGAAAGCTATCGTCTTTCTGCCTTTCCATCTCTAAATGGATAAGAACATTTTGGAGAGAAATTTCCAGAGTGCTGATAGTTGGAGGTAAATGAACACTGTTTGATGTTTACTGCTGCTGTTTATTCAGTTCTCTACTGCACTTGGATAACTTTTTATGTGAATTTCCCTCCATTTAATCCTCCCCCTTCTTTCCCACCCTTTCACCAGAAAATTACACTGAAGAACCTCCACACCAACATTTAGATCATTAGTGGGCTTTTTATATCAGTCTGTCTTCACATGGTTATGGTTATGCAGGAAATGGTGATGAATTCACAGTTTACTTACTATAGGTGTGTGAGGTCTAACAGAGGATGGAAGGAGGGTTCTACTGGGAGCAGTGTTGGTTGTACAGTCTCACAGCAGCAGGAAGAAAGGACCTGCTATAGTATTCCTTCCCACACTTAGGGTGGAGCAGCCTGTCACTGAAGGAACTGCTTCATGCAACTCCATGCATGGCATGGGGGCTATTCTCCAGCATGGATGCTAGTCTGGCTAAGATCCTCCCACCATCTGCACTGGGTGTAGGGGACTTCCTCGAACAGAGCTGGCCCTCTTAATGAGTCTGTTAAAGTCTCTTCCTGTAGTTGAGTCTGTCAAATCTCTTGCCACTGTTAAGATGCTCCTGCCTCAGCAGACCACTTCATAAAAGGTGGCTGATGCCACCACGGTGTCGATAGGTAGTCAGGAGTGTCACTGCACTCCAAAAGACCTAAGCAGGTAGAGTCTGCTCTGACCTTTCCTGTAAAGTGCACTAATGTTATCTGACCAGCGCATCTATTGTTAAGGTGAAAACCCAGATACTTAGTCCACTCTTCAATGTCAGTTCCCTGGATGTTCACTGGTGGAGGGAGGTGATGCGCCAGCGGAAATCCATCATCTCTCTGGTGGACGGAGATAGGCAAGGACAAGCCTCTTTAGCATCTTAATCAGGTGCGTCATCAGTGCAACCGGCATGTAGCTGCTGAGGTCTCCTGGTTGCTGCATCTTTCGCAATGGTACCACACAATATGTTTTCTATAGCTGTGGTGCTGTACTCTCCCAAACTTCAGGACCATGTTGAACATGTGTTCAACTATTTCACACAGCTGTTCTGTGCATGAGTTAGGGAACCTGGCACTGATACCATCTGGATCACATGCCAGGTACCAAGGGTTTTTACTGAACTGGGAAAATCTGCTTTCAGTAACAGCACCAGCGAGCTGGAACTTAATACAGGACACACTAAAGCTCAGCTCGCTGGTGTCACATGGTCATTTTAAACTTCTACTCTCTAATCACCTCCCCTCTGCCTGCAGCTGTTTTTCCTGATTTTTATTTTCATTACTTTATTATTTATTTTTTATTTTATCCATTATTATTCATAATATTCATTATTGTTTTATTAATATTTGTTGTTTTAATAAATTTGTTTATTTGTGTTTTTTATCTTCCTCTTGTTTTATTTTCATTTGATTCAATTTTATTAACCTTTACATTTTATGTATGTTTTAATTTCTGTTTTATGTTTTATTATATATTTTTAATGTTTTTTTTATTATTATTAATGTTTCACTTTTTATACTTTCCTGATCTGAGTCTTCATTTATTAAATTTACTTTTATCATTTGATATGTTCTTACACATTATCAATTGCTTGCTCTGGATTAACTTCGCAACATTGTAAATGAGGGGCACCCTCAATGTTCTCCGAGACTAAATAAAGGTTGATTGATTGATTGATGGGGGTGCGGTTGGGGGGGTGGCGGCTGTGAGGTGAGGGCTGTGAAGAGGAGGCTGAATGTAGGAGAGAGGGCAAGAGAATACATTGTGAGTGCGGAAGAGGGGGATTTCATTAAGGGTGACTGTTTAGGGGGAGGTGAGTGATCAAATCTTTTGAAAAACAGATTGAAATTGTTCATCCATTTTTGTCCCCGTACAACCTCGGGGTCGAGTTGCTTGTGGGCAGAGATTATTTAAAGGCCTTTCCAGAGCCCACTGACATTATTTTTCTGCAGCTGTACCTCCGTCTTCTTCCTGTAGCTGGCCTTTCCATCCCTGATTGTTCCTCTCGGTTCCCTCTGCACAGCTCTCAGCTCCTCCATCTCTCCTGATCTAAAGGCACTCTTTTTCTCCTTCAGGAGAGCCTTCATATCAAGGTTGATTCAGGGTTTGTTGTTGGAGAAACACTGAACAGCCTTGGTGGGTACAGTGTTCTCCACACAAACATTTATATAGTCAGTTATACAGAGTGTAATACTGTCTGTCTACTTCCCTGTCTCTTCCTTTTCAGCTCGCGGGGAATATCGGGTCTCTCATCGTGCAGCACCACTGTGTTGCCTATGGCTAACAGCTGATCCCTACTGTAAACAACAGAGGTCCATACGCTATCTCCAGATATGGTCGTAAACAGAGAATAAAGGACCATGGCAACCTGTACAAGAGCTCTAGGCAAACAATCAAAAGGTAAAAATATTTTAAAAAGAAAAGGAGAAAAGTACAGACAACATAAGTACAAAAAGTACAAAAAAAAGTATAAAAAACATCAGTAATAAGTTGTGTGAGGGTGACATTTGAGGGTGAGTTTGTGATCAGATCAGGTCAACCAATTAAAATCCCCAAGGTTCAGCATTTCTGAAGCAGTATATTGAGATCAAAGATCAGGTAATGCAGTCATTACAGAAGATGACCTGTATATTCCAGTTAAACCAGAAGAATGATTTTCCCTAGACACTTCATAGATAGGAATTCAAAGAATTTTTCTCCAGTTAGTAGAGAATAGAACATTCACTTGGCATAAAACATCAAAAATGAAAGGAAAATAAATAATTAGTTTTGTTTTTTGTTTTGTTCATTTTTGGCTAGTGGGATGTGCATTTGGAAACTGATATTGTAAAATCCCCGTTTTAATATTACTGAGCACACAATCATTTGGAAATTGCAAGATTTTGAGCAGCCCTTTTATCTATGTGCAGTACATCAAATACTTTTGTTTTATAGGCTTTAAATAATGCATGGTCAGCATTTATCATCAAATTTGACCAGGTGATCATAATATCACAATAATCTTCCAGTAGTTTGTGTTTGAAGGGGGGGGCTCCTGTAAATGTATGTGTAATGTCCAGCTAGCCTGCAAGACATTGGGCTGATACAGTTATATAGCTGGACTGATGCCAAGATTAGACCCAGCTTATACAGGACAAATAACAGGTGTGACAAACATGACCATATAGGGGTAAACACAAAATAGGCAGCCTAAAATCCAACTTCAACACATACACACAGATACAGAATGTATAACACGGATACAGAATGCAGAATGCATAACGCAGATACAGCACAATTTGCAACAATAAATTCCTTCAAGGGTAAGCATCTGTTATGCGCACATGTATTGTTTATTGCAACAATTCAGCAGACAATACTTTTTTTTGTTTAAATGTACATTACTGTCCAAGCATACTAATAATTCTTAAAGGCACTCTGCCTGAAAAAAAATCTAATCTAATGTCATTACATAGATGGACAATCCCTGACATTGATGGACAATGAAATTTAAAATACATCCAGGATGCAAAACATAGATTTAATCTTGTTTTGTGTTCCTGCAGGTAACATATGATGGGTAAAACCTGTTGGAAAACTGCTGGAGCAGCCCTCACTAAGGTTTTCGCATTTTCCTCTTTCAACATTCCAACTGTGGCCCTCAGTCTATAGGTCAGTATGACAAGTCATATTGAACTGTTGACTGAATTGCAACAGTTGGACAAGGTGCCCAGCCTGGAACGCCTGCGAGCAGCTCAGAAACGGCGTACCCAGCAGCTGAAAAGATGGGCTGTCTATGAAAAGGAGATGCAGAACAGAAAGCGAAAGACTGACAAACGACGTGGATTTGTAAACCATGGGAATGCAGCAGAGAATCATAAACGTGTGTCATTTGCAGCAAATGTGGCATTATTGGAGGCCTCAGCAAGAAATGACTTGGAGGAAGGTAAGAAAGTTATGCACTTTTTGCATTTAGAATCTTCAAAGTAAAAAAGGGTATATATTTGACTACTCTGTTCAAACTTCTCTGTGTCAGGTTTATTAAATTTTAAACTGTAAACAAGGTTCTGCCCCATAGTGCCTTATTTACGCATCATCCCATATGCAAAGGACATGCAGCTTATTTACAGCACTGCTAGAAAATTTGTGAACTTTTGTGTCATTTTGTGAATTTCTACATAAGTGTGACCTATAATATGATCAGATCTTTATTTAACAGTAGATGATGGTGTATAAAGATAACCAAACTAAACCAATAACACAAACATTATGTAGTATCTCATTCATGTATTGAAATAAGTGATCTAACATTAAATGTCTTTGTTGACAAAGGTATTTGTTGCAAAGACTTCTGGACTAGGATCTGGGCTGTAATTAAGCCATTTCAAATTGCAACATTTCTCCTGCTTTAACTATTCTTTGTAGGCTAACTGCTGTCTATGTTTTTCTGGAAGACCCACCTTCTGTTTCCTGATACAGTCCAGAATTCATAGTTCCATGAAATGATGGCAAGCTGTTGTAAAACATCCCCAAAACGTCATACTGCCAGCACCATGTTTCACCATGTTTGGGATGAGGTTCTTATGCTGGAATGTAGTGTTCAATTTTGCCAAACACAACATCTCCCATTTAAGCCATAAATGTCTTTTTGCCTTTTCTCTCCACATAACATTAGTTCAGTAGTCTTCTGACTCATCCAGGTTATCTTTAGGAAGCTTTGAACAGGCAGAAATGTCTTTGTGGAGAGTAGTGGCCTCCTTCACAGTATTATTCTTTACAGTGTTCAGAGTCCTGCATATCTTTAGGTGTTGCTCTGGGTTTTTTTTTTTTTTGTGCTCTCGAGGAATCTTGAGGATAGGAATCTTCATAGTATTGGAACCTCTTCCAGCCTCATGAGCACTGGCAAATGAGGTCCCCAGAAGTCTCATGCACATAAATATCATGCACTAACAAGTGTGTGTAGTAAAGACCAACCTATAATATAATTCTAGATATTTACATACGTTTTATAATGATAATGTAATCCGTCTAATATTGCTTTTTATATATAAAAGTAATTGTCTGTTATAATGATGTTTTTATCAACCGTTATATCTTCCACTCAGAGTGCATTTCAGTGTAAAATCTATGTGTGACCGTGGGCATGACGCGTATGACACATATCAACAACCTGAATGGTCACAACTTGGCTCATTTGCATAAAGTT